>NW_013617927.1:0-3686 GCF_000695525.1 Brassica oleracea var. oleracea
TGGTATAGTGTTTCGATTTAGATTGTCAGCACTTGCCTTAATTAAGTATTGACATGATGCTCTATCCACAGTCTGGAGTCAAGTAGAGTCATGTTCTATAGCGACTTATGTTGTCCTCATCTGATTATTGGAGTATTACAAAATGATTACCATACAAAATGAAAGTATCTCCAATCATTTGTCTTTTACATCCATGAATACACAAACTTTTTGATGGATATTACTTCTGTCAAGTACAAAGAGAAGACTACTTTCATCGAGCCAAGCCTTACAAGGACCATCCTACCATTGCAAGGTGATCTTTTTCATCTTGATCTCTCTTTGGTACTTCAATAGTTGTTTTTGTACGTTCGTCAACATGATGAGATGTCATTTCGACATGTAGCTGTTATATAGTTGTGCTTCAATGGTTTGATATGGGTTTCTAACACATGATGCAGAAGCTGAAAATGGATTTTAGTGTAGTAATACCGGTTATCTTCCTTGAGGAGGCAAATAATGCACATTACAACTCAATTGACCTCAGGGCTTATAGGAAGTCACATATTCATGATGGAGCAGCAGGTGAGTCAAGTTTGGAGTTGGAAAGAGGTTGACCTTCTTTTGCTAATACCTATTGTTTACTTCAAGTTATCAAGAAAAAATTCATTTCAATCCTGGTGACACTGGCTTTAATGTAGTCTTGAGCGGCAGGATCCCCAAACTAAAGTTTGCAAAAATTGAAGAGGTAAGTTTTCCAGATAAAGTTTGCAAAATTTAAAGTTGGTAAGTTATTCTAGATTTTTTGTGTAGCTTTTTCGTATGATTTTTTTTTTTTGAAAAGAATGATTTTTAAGTTGATGAAATCATAACTGAAGTATTGGTGCAGTGTCTTATTCAGCTATACGTTGGGATCAATGGTTACCGAGGCAACTCGAGGTATGATTCTTCAAGGTGTTGAACTGTTTTATACCACTGCCACTGCTCTGGACCTCAAGACCATGGATTAGATTCGGGTGATCACTAGAGGAGAGTCATGCAAGGCCACGCTGGAGCTAATATTATGAGCTATTAGGCCTTATCACTGTCCATTTTCAAAGTCTCTCAGTGTCCTCTTATCGACTTGCTATGTGTATAACTTCTGACTGTAAGATATTTTACAGTGATATGAGCAATAAATAGATTACATGAATATTGACAAGCTGTGTTTCTGTGGTTGGATTGATCAGTCATTTCTCGACAACTAATCATTTTTTTCTGCAATGATCACAATGGAACCGACGGTCAATCTGTTTCGAGGATTTATGAGCAAAGTAAGCATGCAGACATCATGATGGAGTTTGCAGTTTCAGAGAAAAGAGACATTTGATTATAATCACACACGCCTGCTATGTCGACATTTTTGTGTAATTCTCTTTTTTTTTTGTAATTCTTCTTCTTTTTTATTATATTTTTCGCTGTTTCTTATTTTTTTGTTCACAACTATGTTCTGTGATAACAACACCCAAGAACCCCGCGCTTGTAAAACCAATACTAAACTTTACGATTAAGCCACAAACAAATTGACATAAATGCTAGAAGTATTTAGAGTGGGTTATAATTAATTTTTCGTTTGGATTTGACATGTGTTATCGTAATCAGAAATTTTACCTTTGTTATTCATTTAAATTTTTAAAGCAGACCAAATAACATAAACGGGAAATGAGTATCTATATATATATATATATATATATATATACTATACTAAAAGGGAGATAACTAGAACAGGGAAAGTGTCCACCTCAGATTAAAAAATCAACCAATCAGAGAAATCTTTTATGCCATGTCATTAGTTATTGTCGAAAATAAAGATAAAAGGAAGCTTCGATCAACCGCCTCTGCCTCTCCCACTTCGTCTTCTCGGTTACATCTTCATGAAATCTACGTTATAGCTACCAATATTATCAATAAATTGTGTTCTGCAAGCTCCTCTTTACGAATTCGTTTCTTATCCTTTGTTTTTCCTTCTTTATAAACCCTTCGCCTAGATTTAATCCAGTCAAAAACGAAAACCTCCACTGAAGAAGTTGAAGCTATGGCGATGAAACCCAATGGATAGTAATCCACTAGAAAGTCTCCCGTCACCACCGGAAAGTCTCCCGTGCAGTATGCTGTTAAATTGTTTTGGCCGTGTGGCGATTCTGATTTTTAGGAACGAACGAACACACATGAATTTCATATGTTCATGTCTTCCCTTCTTCAGGTTCATTCCTTTATTCATATAATGGTTTCATTGCCAAGCGTTAACCATTCGAAATATTTGTCATTCAGCTATTTGATCTGGTATATGGAGAATTTTCAAGATTTCTATTCGGTTTGCTCTGGGTGAGAACAAATCCTAAAAAGATGCAGCCACAACAGGAATAAAAAACACTATGAAAACATTATTACAAAGCAAAACGGTAAGATTATTACAGAGCAAAAAGAGTCCTTAATCTTTGTTCCAAGAATTTTGCTGTACCTGATTTTGAATGGTTTTGATTGTCTTTATGTAAGGATAAGCATCTTCGCACATGGTGTTCAAGAGATCATACAGATGGACCTGAAGACAAGTAAGATGATTTTACCTGATAAACACATGCAGACAATGGTTTCAGATTTCAGTTTGTCTAAATTGGCAGTTGACAGCGCCTTTCATGTCTCCGGCATATTGTCCATGGCACAGTTGGATATCTGGAGCCCAAGTAAGCTAGACGCATATCTAACACCAAAAAATACTTCATATATCTTTAATTTGTCATTAAAATACTGTTATTATTCTGATGGTAAAAGGTATATAACTCTGGAGTCCTTTTTCGTGGGTCAAACTGTGGAGTCCTTCTTGAGTTTATGTTAGGCGTAGGCGTAGAAGCCATATCGAATGAACACTTCCGAGTTGATTATACAAGGTATATTACTAATCTGACCTTTTTTATTTTTTAATGAACAGGCGTACAAAACAAAGAAATGTTGCTAAGTGTCGGTCAGGAAATGGCACTTCTGAGCTGTAGAGTTTGGTTAAAACGTTTTTCAGCAATATGCACCAAACTGTGATCGAGAATCGTGGATTAAGGTTCTCGACTTTGTTAGCAGGATTTTCCATGGAAGTGTAGTTTTTTTTTTTGCTAAGAAGAGTTTTGAAAATGGAGAAGGTGTGCGTCTGATAGCACCTCAGGATGCCTGCAAGCTGCAACCATTCAGCCAAGTATATTCGCACGGAAATATAGATTGATGGCGCGGACGGGTAAACCCTCGAATCTAGGAAATAGTTGGCTCTGGATGAATCCATTGAGAAGTTGCGACACAACGTCAAAGTGTTTCTCGACCGCCAGTGTCACGATCTCGGGGGAGAAGAAGGCACAGTCTACGTGGTTATCAGGTTTGAGAGAATCGGATGTGAATATTACTCTGTCTGTTTAGTCTAACCTTTTTCATCACCATGTTTCTGAAGAGATCGAGTTAGACGCTGCAAATAGTTGCATGTGAGGGTGAGTAAAATGGAAAGTGTGAGGATAAGACAATGATGTTCAGGAGTTTACACCTGGCTCTCGAGACTTCACAATAGAGAGCTTGAAGACAAAGCCAAAGAAGTACCAGAGCTGAAAACAGAGAGACATAAGAAAAAACTTAATATATACGAGGTCGAGGGTATCGCGAGGCTGAATCTAGCAGAGGCAGCCATGTTATAG
>NW_013617927.1:3786-12610 GCF_000695525.1 Brassica oleracea var. oleracea
TATAATTTCGAAATATATGTTTTAAAATTGAATTTTTGTAAAAAAAATTTAAATTATTATTTTTGAAATGTTTTTTTTTAAAAAATTTGAAAGTGCTTTTTTAAACTATTTTTACAATTTTTATTTTAAATTTTTAATATTTTTTTTCTGTTTTTTTTAAGTTGTGAATTGTATTATGTTAAAGTTGTGATTTATATATTATTTCATTTTTCAATTTGAGTTTTTGTATGTGAGTGTATTTTATTACATTGATTTCAAAAATCTTATGGGTATAGATGATATTTTCAAAGTTGAGTACTATGAGTAAAAACAAAGAAAATTTACATCCCAATAATAATAGATTTTAATAGAATAAAGTCAATGAAAACTAAATTTTTCCAATAACAAAGAATTTTGAGTGGAATTTAAAAATCATCACTCCAATAACAATAGATTCTATTTATATTTTAAAAATAAACAAACCAATAACAATGGAATCTCAAAATTTAATAATTCCTCTAGAATTTTTTGCCCAATAACCCCACCTTAGAAGTCGTTGAAACTCAACTTCAAACTTTGAAATTAATGCAAGTCTCTAGTCAACGACTATTGACTATCCCCTATACTATATTTGCGAAGTGATTTATACACATGTCGTCACTACAATCATTCTCGCTGAAAAAAAAATATATTAATAGCTCATACATCATCTATAAAATAAATATATTCATATATAACATTTCAAATTTCGAAATGTTATTATTTTTGTATAATTATACAATTTGTATTACTAAAGCTTTCAAAAATTTCTACAATTTTTAAAAAAATTAAATATCTAATCGTAAAATCATTAGTTTCTTATATATATACAAATTTTATAAATATTATTTAGGCTAATTTTTTGATAATTATACAATTTTTATAAGTTTTATGCAAATTGATTTAATATATATCAAATATATATTAAATATTAGTAAAAAAATATTAAATATTAGTAAAAAAATAGTAAAATATTTAATATTTAATAAAATTTATTTTTAAATATAAATTAGATTTAAAAAATTTCTTATTGCACATGGTGCAGGAAAACACATAGTTTGACTATATCACAAAAGAGAAGCAAATATGATTCTTTGTATGGCCCATGCAATAAGCCAATAATCATCATCCGACGGTTTCCATACACAAGGGTGGTTGGGCATTCCTATACGCAATTCTTCTCGTCTAGGATTAATTCGAGTTTGAGGGTTATTGCTGACTCAAGGTTTTGTTTAAAAAAGGTCGGTTTAACTAAACAAGTCTGATACACAAAATTAGTTTTTTTTTTGGGTATTCGCCGGTAAGGTCTGTTTAGTCAGATCGAATGTAGCATATTTTTCACTTGTAAACATCATTTGGCTATCTTAAGATTTCAATTTTAGTTCTGTCACGTCAAAAATGTATGAAGATGAACTATTTTTCGTGGAAAAGACAAAGAAAGAAAAAAAAGCAAGTGAAATTAACGTGTTTGAATATTAACGCGTTTTAGTCTGAAAGTAGATGGCTATTGTGGAAATATTGGTCAGAACGTCAAGAAAAATGAAGTTTCAACATCACACCAGAAGCCAGATTGAATATCAATTCGGATTTATCTATTTTTGTCATTGTAAGACGTCAACTCTTATAGTCTATGCTGATTAAACTTTTGCTTTAGCTACTAAGCGTTCTTGAGGAAAGATGCAGCCCGTCTTCAATGCGATCATTCAGAATGACATTCCAGCTTTTACGGGGTTGGTCGAAGAAAGATAATCGTGGCTGGAGGAGATAAACGTGGAACAAAACAACAGCAAGGTGTTGCGCATGGCTTCGAAGCATGGGCATGGATAACTGTCTCAAAGATTATTGAGCTCAAACCTTCTCTCATCTTTTTCCGCAAGAAACACACCGTTGCATCTCGCTGCTCTCCTTGGAGACGTAAACACAATTAGGACTTTGTTAGAGTTTGGATCGGAAACGTGTTCCGCGAGGAACAACTACCAAACTCCCCCTCCATTTAGTTTGCCGCAGCATTCCACGGAGGCGGCCATATTATTTGTGGACAAGAAACATTTTGTCAGCCTCGATGAACTCAAATTTGCCATATCAAGTGGATCCACTTGTAAGTTTCTTGTGCACTTAGTTTTTGTTATTATAGTGTAGGTTCCCTTTCTCTCTCTCCAAACTTCTCTCTCATAAAAAACATATCTCAAGTCATCTTTTCTTCGGTGGCCGGTCACCCTCCCCCTTTTCCTGATCCTCTTTTTCTGATTACCATCTCCTTCCCTTATTCTCCCTTGCATAACCACCCTGATATGCCTCCTGGATCTCCTCTGGCCCTTCTCCGACGGACCGTAAAAGGCCCTCGGGTGTCCATCTCGCCTCTGATGCAGCGGTGAGGAGTTGGTTTTGTCTGCTGAGTTGAAGGGTCTCTCGACAGATGATGCTTTGGGTTAGTGATGATGGATTGTGCCAGATATGGTTCGGCTTGGCGATAGTAGTGGAGTGTTGCTGCCTCTTTACTTTTCGTCGTCCGCCTTCTTCTTGATGACCTATATATGATTCTGTCTAGGGTTCGTCAAAGCTTATCCTCTCTTTTAGAGCAAATCGGCGTTGGGGGGTTACAGCCGAAGATCTTTGTTTTGGAGATCTAATATTTGGCTTACCCAAACATTTACTTGCACTGAAGTCTCTTCGTTTCCATGTTGGTGTCCAAGGATTTCGAGGACTGACCCTTTCCCGTGCCGTACGTGACGTAAGCTTCCAATATCCTCCTTTCTCTCCTTGTCCGTTTGTAGCTTTTTCTCTTGTTCTTCAAACCCCTGAAAGAAGCTTCATGTGGATGTGTGTTCTACCTTTTGGTTGGTTGAATCGACAATATCTCCTCCAAAGATGTGGCCGGTGTAGGGAAATAAAGCACGACCTGCCTTTTCAAGAGTCTCTACTCCCCTTCATGAAGACTTACAGAAGGTCGGGTCATGTCTGGTCGTGAGAAAGAGAGACGATCCCAACCTAATTTTAATTTTCCCCATATTTTGATTTCTTTTTTGATTAAGTCAGGTCGGGTTTTTATGGGTCGGTCAGATTTTAGTTAATAGGGAATCACTGTTCACAAAACATGATTTACAAATCTATAATTTTGTTTTCATAATTGGATTAGAGAAGAGGATCTGGGCAGAATTAAAAAAGGGGCGTTGTAAAGAGATATTATATCTTTGGATGGTTTGGTCAAGAGCTAAGTAAAATACGTGAGAATAGATAGGGTTATGGTGTTTACACGGAAGGGGTTTAGGGTTTAGGGTTTAGGGTTTAGGGTTTAGGCAGTCATTCCATTGATAAAAAAAATTTTGTGCACGCCCAACATATTTTGTGATTTGTATAAACTCAGTGGCTCACTATTGTGTTGGATTAGAAAAAGCTCATAACACCAACGGTTTATCGCCTTTGCATCTGGTGGTCCTCATAGGCTCGGTTGTAGTTCTAGAAGAGTTCCTGGAAAAGGCTCCATTGTTCTTCAGCTCCCTCACACGATCGAAGGAGACAGTCTTTCATCTCGCTGCACGAAACAAAAACGTAGATGGCTTCATTTTCATGGCAGAGAGGCTGGGCATTAACAGCCAAAAACTTCTGCAGCAAGTAGATGTTAATGGCAATACTGTCTTACATATCGCTGTTTCCATGGCTTGTGGTGCTCCGGTGAGTAGTTTTCAATGTCGTTGTCAGCTTTATAAACCCAAATTGTTTTTAGTTTTAAAATTAATGTCTTTGTCAGCTTTATAAACCCAAATTGCTTTTAGTTTTAAAATTAAAATCTAACTGCGACTCAAATGAAATAGATCAATTGTCTAAATATGATTCTTTTATATAAAATTTATAAAATATATTTCAAATTTCATATATGAACTTATACTTTTCCACATAAACATTGTAAAGTAATAAATCAATTAAATAGACATCAAATTTAAATTACATAAATTTCATAACTACTGTTAATATTTATATATATTACTTTTTTTTTAGCAACATTTATCAATACTATTAAAACACAAGGGTTTTTTTTAAGTACCCTTCTGTTTCAACAATATTTACAAGATTTTGCCAATGGAATATTTTTAATCTATGTTTTTAATTATTGTATATATTTCACAGAAATACTTTTAATCCAACAAATTATTTACCAAATCTTTATCCAAGTTTTTGAGATTGCAACGGCTCTTAGGGCTTCATGCTAATGATATAAATTCAAGGTTCGTATTTTGGAGAAAGATGCAATGGATATTGTTCTCTTTTAGATCGATCAGAGGAAATAACATCAAGAATAAAAAATGGCTGTTTTTAACAGAAGGGAAGGATACAAGTAAAAGACTCCTTTGAATAGAGATAAAGGTCTTCTCTTTGTGGAATTGCGAGATCTAAGAAAGAGGATGAAAGCGATCAAGAGGTTAATTGATTACGGTTTCAGGGTATCTTATTATGGATTAAGGTATTATGAAAGTTCTGCCATTGAATCATCAAGGAAGTTTTGATTGTTTCATGTTATGGATCCAGAAAGATTTTATTGGATTTTCAAATTTTATTTTACTATTTTTTGACTGGTTTTTTATTGTCTCATTATGCAGAGAGGGGCTTTGATCTTCACATGATTTGTTTTTTCATGAATGCTCTGGAAACAGTTTCGAAATCTCTTCTCCACCACCGCCACTACATCCATAGCTTCCGCATTTTCCAAACAGAGGTCTTCACACTATGGTGTTGTTCGTTTGCTCACACAGGTGATCCATTTGGGTGAAGATACAAATTGATTTTTATTTTGTACATTATAATGCTACATCCAGATGGATCACCCAGCTGATTTTTTTAAAACTCATCTCAAATTCTCATTCAAGTGAAAGTGAGTCTTGATGGTGCATCTGGATTTAGATGCATCTAGTTTAGTCCAAAATGATAAATAACAAATAATTTTTAAAAATCAAAATATTATTTTCAAACCAAAAATTCTATTTTTTTAGGCGACGAGCAAATCGCTGACAACATAATCGGAGTTATCTTCGCAGCAAGAGATACGACAGCGAGTGTGCTGACGTGGACGGTGGATCCTCAAGTACTTAGCAGATAATCCAACTGTCCTAGAAGCTGTCACTGTAAGCATATTTTTCTGTAAGGACACTTAAAAGATCTCACAAAAGAGCTCTGATGAGCATAATAAGGGAAGAAGAAAGGAATGCCGGCTAAGAATCTAATGGCTGAGAGAAGAAGAAGGAAGAAGCTTAATGATAGGCTTTACATGCTCAGATCAGTTGTCCCCAGCATCAGTAAAGTGAGTAATGACTTTAAAAGAAAAAAAAATTCTTTCCTTCTTTTTTTTTCATTTTTTCAATGTTTCTTAGTGTAAGAGTTTGTTACATGCAGATGGATAGAGCATCCATACTTGGTGATACTATTGATTATCTTAAAGAGATCTTACAGAGAATCAATGATCTTCATACCAAGCTTGAATCTACTCCATCGAGCTCTTCAGGCTTAACACCGACCCCACAGACGCTACCTTGCCGTGTTAAGGAAGAGTTGTGTCCGTCTTCCTCCTCCTTGTCAAGCCCTAAAGGCGAGCAAGCAAGAGTAAGAATAAACTCATTTGTTTGCTTGTGGACCAAACCAGACTCTGTAGTTTTTTTAAGTAAGGCTTCTTGGTTTTTGTTTTAAGCAGATTGAGGTTAAGTTAAGGGAAGGAAAGGCAGTGAACATTCACATGTTCTGTGGAAGACGCCCTGGTCTTTTACTTTCCACCATGAGAGCTTTGGATGACTTAGGATTGGATGTTCAACAGGCCGTGATTAGCTGTTTCAACGGTTTTGCTTTGGATGTTTTCCGCGCTGAGGTAAACATAGTACGTAGATGCTATGCTGATCATTACTAATTATTGTGAGTGAGGATTAGTGTAGTATAAACATGTTTTGTTTCTTTTAATCAGCAATGCCAAGAAGGTCACGAGGTGTTTCCTGAACAAATCAAAGCAGTGCTTCTAGACACAGCTGGTTACTCTGGTTTGCTTTGATTCCAATTCCTTTGCGGAACAGAAGGAAGCATCTATGAAGCAAAGCTAGAGGTCTATAAGCCTTTAATTAACTAGTCAGCAATTTTCTTACAGTTAGTTTCATTTCATCAGTCTTAATCTTGTATTGCAGATGATAGTTATTAATTTAATCTGGCTTTGACAAAAAAAAACATGTGTTTGTGCATGCATCAGTTCAACCTTTTCATACTCGTTGCATAAAATAAACTATTTCACATGTAACCAAAGTAACAAACTAGAGATTTTTTTTTTCATGCTTCCAAATACAACGTTCAACGTTCCAAATATAATATATGAGATCATATATAAGTTGAACATAAGGAGCTTTCCAAAATAGAAGAAAACATAAAGTAAAAGCAGACTTGAAGGACATGTGAAAACACTTGAAGACATGTTTTACTAAACGGATAAAGATACGCAGCATCAAGATGAGTGATGGGCGGTCCAAGTGGAATCGTACAACGAAAATGCGAGACTCAGATCCTCGATTTCCATTGTTTTGAGAGTCACTTGAGTGGGATTAGTTCTTTCACCCTAAGTCTCAATAAGATCTCTTCTATGACGTTGTCCGGTAGTGCTGGTGGTGAAGTCGCATCCATATCTTTCTTCTTTTCTGTTATGAAACAACCAATGAATCCTTCTTGTTATATATCTTGTATTTGTAGGAACCTTAATTTACTTCAATAAGATAACTGATATTTAAAAAAATAATAAAAACATAAATCTAAATTGCAATACCGAAATAAACTGATATAGAAAATTGCAGAGTCAAAATGACAAATTTCTTTCTTTGAATCTTTAAATGTCTTTTAGTGTGATGTTTTTATAGTGCTCAGATTTTCAGGATATAACTGTTGTGTTTCTATCTCCAAACACCAAAGATAGAATCTATCGACTTTAAGACACAAAAACTATAAACTAAAAAAAATAAAAGCATTTGAAGGATTTGGTATCAGTTGATTACTTGGTGTCTTTAATGAAAGGAGAGTGGCTCTTTTACGTATGTATTACCGTTTTTTTATTTGTTTAATTTAAGAGTCAGTGGAGTAGTAATATATTTTTTTTAACTTTAGGAAAAAAATAAAGTAATAATATTTTTTATTCATGATAGAAAAAATGTAAAATCCAGTTTGTCTTTACAAAGCAAAGGAAACAATGACATATTTTATTTTGATGAACCAACAAATTACTTTCCAAAACACGAAGGAAAAAACAATCGCAGCATATGAACCATAGCTTACACTTTTCGCTGGTACTGAAGGTCAAGTTTACGCTCCACTTCTTTTCTAGTTTCTTTATACTTTTCAACCCGGGCTATTGCAGAGCGAAAGGTTTCAATCTCTTGCAACATTTCTGTTTCAGCAACTGATACTTGACTCTTAATATCTTCCTGTTACCAGTCGATCCAAATTATCTATCATTCAGTTATTATATACCAATCGAAATACAAACATTCAATAAGTATCTATTTGCCTCACCTTAACTTCGGTTTGGTGGTCGTTGATCACCTCATATAGTGCACTCTCAGCCAAACCCATCTTACTCAACAGAAAGGACTCGGGTTCACAGTCAAACTCATCATCAGATTCATCACTATATGCACAAAAACTAACTGATTAAAAAACCATAGAATAACACTGAAGAAGTCTTCCACAGTTTTGAAAGAAAAAAAGCGAGAGCTGGTGGCAATCACCTCAAGTATAGCTCATCACAAGCAAAATGTTTCCCTTTCGTACAGATTTGGCTATGATCTTTTTCTTCTTCTTCTTCATCACTCTCTTCATCTACATCACTTTCCATCTCATCTTCTGATACACGCATTACAAAACCTCCACCTCTACTTCCCATCCTTTTCAAACACGCCAATGTAACTAAAATGAGAAGCAGTTCTCTACTTTCTAACTCCTAAACTAACCAAACCCTAAACCAATGCAGAACTCAATAAAGAGCTAAAACACTGAATCAAAAGACAGAGAGAGAGAGAGAGAGAGATATACCCTAAGGTTGTCTGAGTGAAAGGCTGAGGAAACTTTGAAAATACATTGAGCTTCTTCTCAACAGACTCGATTTCAGAGAGTAAGCTATCAAAGTTGGAGTTAGGCTCAGGGTCAATGCTAATCCCATCGACCCTTCTCGGACAAGGAGGTTCCAAAACAATTCCCCTGCAAACACAAAAAGAAGCAACTTTGAAGTAAAGAGAATGGTAGTAAAATCCCCAAAAAAGAACCGATATTTGAGAAACCCCAAAGGAACCCACTCGCTGATGAGCTGAATCAAGAACACCCACACGCATCTAAGTTTCGAAAGTTCACAGTGAGATGTCGGAAACTTACATTGATGGTTCACTGGTGAAAAAGAGAGAATCAATTTACAAAGGAGAATGTCTCGCCTGTCAATCTCAGCTTTTCCTACAGCAGTCTCATAATCGAAGTAAATACGTGCGGCATAAGTCCCATTTAGATATAATTTCCCTGCCATAACAATTAGGGAGTTTCATAAGATATTGTGAATCGAACAAATGGTTTAGGCAACTATATGTTTGAATTCAAATATCTCTTACCCGCAACCATCTTAGGATTGATGCCGGC
Organism: Brassica oleracea var. oleracea; assembly: GCF_000695525.1. NCBI lineage: Eukaryota > Viridiplantae > Streptophyta > Magnoliopsida > Brassicales > Brassicaceae > Brassica > Brassica oleracea. Next base: position 12,439 of record NW_013617927.1, read on the forward strand.
GGCAAGAACAAATCTTGGCTCCCTCCCGTACCCATCGAGCTTGCTATGGAAAGCAAGAGCCAAAGAGTCGAACAGACTAACACAGACAGTTGTATCCCTGCACACAATCGATTTTACAAAGTCAGATGGTGTAATGTTATTGGAAAAAAGTATAACAAAATGGATATTAGAG
>NW_013617928.1:0-4550 GCF_000695525.1 Brassica oleracea var. oleracea
CTCACTGGAGCTGATAGACTAGCTCACTCAGCTGGGAATAGTTGGTGGCCAGCTCAACTCAGCTCGGTGTGGTGTTATGGTCCGGGCCGGTGTGGTCGGGTCATGGGCAGTTATGGGCTGGTGGGATCTTGACATGAACCACCAAGGGTCCGTGGGTCTTGGCCTCAGACAAGGGACTTAGGATGATGTTCTGGGCCTGGGTTTTGGACCGCCCAAAGGAGAGGAAGAGCAGTTGGGTAGTTATTTCCGAAAAAGTAAAAAAGGGGCAGTTTTGTGTTCTTTCTCTTTAACTGCTTGTGCCGGTTTCTCCAGGGCAGTTGGGGCTCGGTTTCTCTATAAATAAAGAGTCCCTGGCACAGAGAATGGCACGAAATTCCTTCGGAAAAGCTCTGCCAAAATCTTACCAGAAAGATAAAGAGAGAGAGACCGGCGGTTAAGAGAAGAGAACCGTGTGGAATGGTGTCGGTGGCGAGGTGGCCTCGGTGCGAGGTGGAAAGATAAAGAGAGAGAGAGACCCAGGGGCGAGGTGGCCTTGGTACGGGTCATCCTCACCCATGGGCGAGGTGACCTCGTTGCGGGTCGTCCTCACCCAGGGGCGAGGTGCCCTCGGTTGAGATGGTCCTCGCTTACGATCGAGACCTCATCAAGACTAATCCTCTTCTCGACATTCCTTGATTCGCATCTGCGAAAAACTGTCTTTTACTTGATTAACCGTTTTCTGGGAATGTCTAGTTTTTAAGGATTGATCGAGAGTTGGTTTTCTGGGAACTTTCAGGCATTGATTCCGTCGTTACCGATTTTGACCCCAACAGTCAGCTGAGATCTCCTCTCTTTGGGTTGTGTGTCAGACATGTCAGATGTCACCTTTGGTACTAGCCGGCCTCGGTTTGTAGGGTCATCGACCAATTTCTTTCTAAGAATGTCGGTTGATTTGTTGTTGCGTCTGTCGATCGATGCGGATGCTTCTAGTCGACGGGAAAGGTAACTCTGAATTTCCACTAATTCCCCTTGTATAGCTTATATCTTAGAAGTTAAAGCACTAATGCTAAGATCCATTGGGAAATAGATGTCATCACATCTCCTATCAAGCCTCTCTTCTGTAGTTTCCAGAGTTTCGTAGATCTCTTCTACTAACTGATCAATCTCTGCTCTGGTGTGAAAATCTGGTTGAGACTTCATCGGGTGTGAGTTCTTTGGGCCGTCGTCAATCGATCTTGGGTGGTGTCTATCGATCGATGCCGGTTGATGTTTGTCGGTCCCATGCTGAATCTTGGCTATGTCTTGCCTCATCTCCTCCATGCATGTATTCAACCAACTGATGCTATCATTCAGTGTATAGTGTACACCATCAAGCTTAATCTGGAAATCACCTTCTTACTTCTCTTGGGCTCCACAGACTCCATAGAACATCTCATTGATCTCGTCCTTGGTGTAGATCTCTGGTACCAGCTTGGTCTGTATGAATGAGCTAGCATGTTCCTCTTTGGACACATTGATGATGTGTCCATCCACATCTCTTGCACATCCTTGATCATCTCTGTAGACTCCATATTCATCTTTCTCTTCCGAGTAGAGTTTTCTGGTTCCAAAAAGGTCAAAAGCTCTTCTGCCGAATTCTGGACGTCTGTCGATCGATGGTGGGATGCTAACATCGGTCGACGGTCGAGTAGGATGTCAATAATTCTTCTTGAAGCGATTGTCTATGCAACCAGATGTGTCATAGACTTCTTTTGTACCCTTCTGAGTTGTTGGGACTATGCATTGTTGCATGAAGAGATTGTCTACTCCATTAGCCATCTGAAGAATGTCTGCAGTGTCCTCTTTGGATACTTGCAGTACATGTCCAACTATTTCTCTTGCGTAGCCATATGGGTCCCTGAAAATACCAAATTGGTCTTGTGCTAGATATTGGTTATTAGAATTAGGGTTTTCGCTTACAATGGATTATGGGTTTGGACGGATGTCGATCGATGATGGAAGCTTTTCATCGATCGACGGGCGGTTGGCTCTGTCGGTAGAATGGCAGAAATATGTTCCTTCCCCAGTAGCTTCTGCTTGCTGTTGATCTGCTCCATCACGTCTTCGCACGTTGAGAAGTTCCTCATATGTGAAACCTTCATGAGATTCATCTGCTACTGCTCATGAATTGTCGTTTCTACTGCATAGCTTTCGTGATGGTGATCATCTGCCCAACTACCAATCGAGTAGTCTCCTTCTCGCACATGGTCGACTCCAGTGTCGATCGATGGGTAGTAGGCAATGTCAGTCGATGCTCGTTTTCGGTTTCTCTGATGAGGTTGAGTGTCAATCGATGTCGAGACTTTTCTGTCGATCGATGGTGCATTCCTCTTCCAAGACGAATGATGTAGAAGTTTGTCTTCCTCAACAAAAATTGCTCTATACTCTACAGCTCGTTCCTCGTCATAATCTTCATCATACTCCTATGTATGCATGGTGTGTCTGGTGTATCAAGAATTGCTCTGTACTCTCCTCGTCATAATCTTCATCATACTCCTATGTATGCATGGTGTGTCTGGTGTAGGCTGTCATAGTGGGGTTGTAGTAATCGTTCTCACAATCTTCTGGGCTACTGTCGATCGATTCTTCTCTTGGTGCATCGGTCGATTTCTGCTGGGCACTGTCAATCGATGTTTCAGTGTGAGTTTCGATCGAGCCGAGTATTATATCTCGTATTCGGCTCCAGAGGGGCAAGGTGCAATGATTCCTGGATCATTAATTCTTCTGGAGGACGTCTGTGGCTTCTTGACTGGAATAGGCTTGTAGTGGACATGAGGATCTATGAGCGTTAGGGACAATTGGTTGGTTTGCAAGTTGCACACTGCTCCTACTGTTGACAAGAAAGCTCTCCCAAGTAATAGAGAAGAGTTCCAGTTTAGCTTGATATCCAAGACATGGAAATCAACCGGAACTAGGGCATTACCAATCTGCACCTCTAGGTCTCTCACAATCTCTCCTGAGTTTCTCTGAGAACAATCCACGAACGTGAATAATTCTTTGGAGCCTAGCTCCACCTGCAGACCCAGCTGGTCTGCCATAACCCTAGGTAGGATGCTGACTGATGCTCCTGTGTCGCACAAGGCATGTGGGAACTCAATACCCTTCCCCGTATATGGTTTTGCAAATTGCCCAGGATCGCTCTTCTTCTTCAGTGTAATCCTCTTCCTCATCTTTTCCCTAGCTTCACAGAACATTCTCCCAAAGTCTTCTTCAGTCTCCCTTTTTTCTCTGAAGAACATCCAATATATGTGGGTAAAATAGGCTTCCTCGAATGGCTTTTCTAAAGGAATCCCGAAAACTCTCTTTTGGAAACTTTCTCTTTCCTTTTCACTAGCTCCCCTCTTCATATGTTTCGCTACTTTTTCTTTTCTTTTCCTCAGGGTTCTTCGCATAGGAACCCTATCAACTTCCATAGGATCTGCTGCATCATCTGATGGTACCCTGATGGCCTCTGGTGGGTTATCTGAAGGTTTGGGTTGTGGCCTGAGTGCATTGAGACGTGCAACGTCTATCATTGGCATATGCATTAGGTATGTAAGAGGTGCGCGTCGATCGATGGGTGCTGGAGTTTGTGGTACGCATCAATCTAACTCTCAACCACATCACGCTCAACCAGACATGTGAACTGACGACGCGGATAACGTGCAGACTCCTCTTAACGGAAGCAGTGGCACTGACTCCACACTCCCGCAGTGGACGTAGCCGCGGCGCTCGAGGAGTTTAAAAAGATGTTCGCCACCTACGAAAAAAGGTCGGAAGAACAGGATAAGCTCGTGAGCACCTTGACCAAACAAGTTGAAACTTTAACGGCAAGGACTCGAGCAATCCGCCCCCGCGGAACCACTAAAGTCCACGGGAAAATACTCGACTTCGCAACCCAACTCGACAGGCCTGGAGCCGCTAGGAACGACCTTTGGGTCAAAACCCTAGCAAGAAATCTCCCATCGAAAAGGGAAACCCTGAAACTCCTCCGCCTCCCGTGAAGGCTTCTGAGGACAACGGAGTCGAGCACGTCGACCTGGATCCTAGTGATGTCTCCAACGATCCTGGAGTCGAGCACGTCGGATATCCGCGATCTTCGCGACTATATCACCAAGACTGCGGCAGAAGTAAGAGCCGTGAAATCCCAAATCCATCACGCTACCAGTGCTGCACCCGAGATCGATAGGCTGCTAGAAGGGGCTCGGAAGACCCCCTTCACCACTCGCATCTCAGATATGAGGGTATCCGATACGGGAAAACTCAAAGTACAGAGGTATGATGGTACGACCGATCCGAAGGCGCACCTTCAGGCTTTCCACATCACGATGGGAAGAGCGAGGCTAAAGGACGGCAAAAAAATGCCGGCTACTGCCACCTGTTCGTTGAGAATCTGGAAGGGGCAGCCCTCGAATGGTTCGCACGCCTTAAGCGAAACTCTATCGGAAGTTTCCGACAGCTCGCATTGGAATTTCTCAAGCAATACTCTATGTTCATAGATAGAGAAACTTCCGATGTCGATCTCTGGAGTCTGTCCCAGAGGGAAGACGAAC
>NW_013617928.1:5135-5476 GCF_000695525.1 Brassica oleracea var. oleracea
AACTCATTGACATGGAAATCACGGTCAATGTAATCTTCCGCGACACTCTCAATCGGATGAGCATCGAACTGGGAGAAGTAACTCCAACGCCGAAACCTCTCACGGGTTTTTCAGGCGAGGTATCGATGACCCTCGGGTCAATCCAGCTGCCAGTCATGGCCTAGGAGATCACAAAAATCGTCGAATTCGCGGTGGTCGATCATCCTGTCATCTACAACGTGATCATGGGAACCCCATGGCTCAACACCATGCAAGCCGTTCCATCGATGTACCACCTGGGTGTCAAATTCCCGTCCCCAAACGGAGTCGCAGCTATCTGGGGATGTCAGAAACAGTCGCGA
>NW_013617928.1:5676-7887 GCF_000695525.1 Brassica oleracea var. oleracea
ACTCAACCGGAAAATTCGGAAGAGAACGCTGACCCGGCCACAGTCATCACGATCAAGGTGGTCAACACGGCGACAATCGCAGAGTAAAAACGCTCGCGGCATAAAATAGAACTACGAGATGGCTTGATCCTCGAAAGAGGTACGTAGACAGCTCGTCAAAAGACGAGTTCAACTATCCCCCTCTCTAAAAAGGGGGGGAGTGGGTGCGTATACTCGTATACTCCCACATAGGAAAAGATGCGTTATTGTAATCGAGTTTTTTAGAGATTTCGAAATTTTTTACTACAATATGCGTCGCTCCTCTTTAAGACAGTTGCGCTTCAATTAACGGAAAAGTCTCAGAACACGCTTAGAAAATCTACAAACGTTAAGACTCTTGTCAGCAGCCTCATACGGCCCAAAATCGCAAAACAATCCTTCTCCAGCACCGAAAATATACGTATAGTCTTCGAAATAACTGCGAGACGTCGCCAAGTTAAAAGTCGAGACGATGCGAACAAATTGTCCGAACGCGACCACAAAAACTTTACACTCCGTTCGTCGATTGGCCCCGACGAACATATCAGCCGTCTTAAAGAAACGCAACTTGATCACTCTTTTGATCTTCCAACGTCCAACACAAGGACGAAAGCAAGCTACAAAAAAAATCCAAAATTTTGGTTTAGCATTTCCAGTTGGCTTAAAAATTGTCTCTAGAAAGATGCTCGATTCGTACCATACAAGTCATATAAGCCGAGAACCTATCGCGGACTTTAAATCGGTAGAAATCATGTAGAAATCGCAACAGGAAAATCGATAAGCGGCTAGTCACCGCACAAACCTTAAAACCGAGAGTAAACCTAGGTCTTGCCCTAAACCCATCGCATTGGTCTCAGACATCTCAAAGACATGATATCTAAACGATACGAGATCCTAAAACATGTCTCTCCGTTCATATCTCAACGTTCCCGAATGTTCGTAAGAATAAGTAATTTTTACGAAAACTCACTTCTCGAACAAACCAACAGATTGAACGCCTCAACGAAGTTAAATATGAGAAGAAAACTCATGTTTACTTCAAACCCACTTGAAACAAAGTAACTCAAATAAACATCCATTATATATAAATCGCATAGCAGTAGGGGTTCAAAGCCACCAACGGCCAGTCCCGATAAAAAAAAAACGGCAAAAACAGGCCCATACAAAGTTCGAAGGCCACACTCGGCCGGACATATATGAACGAATGCCACACTTGGCCGCAGAATACTAGATAAGGGAAAAACTTCTTCCCGTCAAACACTCACCTCTCACAGATCAAAGTTAAAATTCCCGGACAAGGAAGCTCCGAATGTATCCTCAGGATAGTTCACTCACTCATCACCACCGGCAAACTCGGTCGTGGTATCTACGGTATCAATCTACGGTATCAAAAGAAACCGGGATGGGATCCCAGAATCCCTGAATCCTCCCGTCGTCGGAGAAATGAGTGTCTCAGTGTGAGCATGATCCTTCATGCCGCCCTTCATTAACTCCATCTCCCTCTCGAAAACCTCCCTCTCGAAAACGTAGTCATCCGTCCGCGTCTTCCAAAGGCTCCCGACTGAACCGCGACACTCACGGAAGTCGCCCAGCGAGTTGAAAGCATCCTTGAGGTTCCCGTACTCAACCTGGAATTGAGACGCGCGAGTCTTCATCACCTCGACAATCTTCCTCTTGCCCTTCCTTTCCGCCCTACGAACAGCCCTGGCATGATCACGAGCGAGTTGAAGATCTCGCGCCAACATCTCGTCTCGCATGCGAGCAAGATCCTTCTCCGCCTTCTCTGCTTTAAAGCGATAGATCATGGCTTCTCTATGGCTCGCCTCAATGGCCGATCCAAGCATGTTCAAGCCCTGTAAAACCGATTGACACGTTATAAGCAAAAAAAAAAATATATATATATATATATACACTTGAAAGGATAGTCAAAAGTCTTAAAGCCTATACCCCGTTGATGATACGAGATCCTTCTGCGACAACTTTTGGCCTCCCCGGCTCGTTTGTGGACGGAGGAGCATCGAAGTCTGAGGGAGGACCAGCGAAGAAATCAAGGTCCGGAATTGGGACCTCGCTCGTACCGCTTCCATCGCCGAAAGCAAGGTCCGGATCTCATCATAGAAGTATGCAATCGTCCCCCGAAAACTCCAGGTCGCCGAGGTCAATATCTTTCCCCTTCGAAGAATTCAGCCCCGT
>NW_013617928.1:8040-8470 GCF_000695525.1 Brassica oleracea var. oleracea
CCCTTAACCACTGACATGAAGTTCCGAGGGACCAGCCTGTACTTGCCCGTATCCTTGATGATCTGCAACCGGAGAAGCGGTTCGAAATGATCGACGGTAAGAGAGAGACCATGCTCATAGCTCAGGATCAGGACTCCAATGGGGTGCTGGATGCCAAGGGGATTCAGTTGGCTTATCGCCACCCTTAAACGATCCAACACACGGACGATAATTTCGGGAATCGGGAACCACAAACTACAGCGCACTACGAATGCTTCGTAACAGGTAAAGTAACCCTCTGGGGGACTACTAGCGCGCTCTCCTTGATGAGGAACCCTGAAATCCACCGCATCCAAAATATGGTAGAACGACCGCATGACCTCGAGGAATTCGCTAGTACTCCTACTTGGTGCACCTTCCTCCACCGGGCGACGGTTCATGACCGGGAATG
>NW_013617928.1:8617-12607 GCF_000695525.1 Brassica oleracea var. oleracea
TAGGTTCTGAAGAAGTTACCTCCCTTCTTATAGGCATGAAAAATTACTATTTACTTTTTTTTTTTTAAGAAACATCTCTATGAGAATGAGTAAGTGTAAAGATTGTGAAGAAATTACCTCCCTTCTTATAGGCATGAAAAATTACTATTTACTTGCGGATTTTTGGACACGAACTTCGCCCAAATACACCAATCTCGTCCGAATTCGCCATACCGCATGTTGGGATCTCTGTAGAAATCCACGATCCTAACGAGCTGGGGGGCTAACTGTTGGGGTCGAAAACGGTTATGACGAAGTTAACGTCCAAATCCCTAAATTCTATTTACATCAAACATAAGCCATCGGAAACATACCCAGACCAGCTACGGATAGGTCCGAGTATGATGATCAGAACACGGACGAACCAAGCTCGGTCATTAAGCCATCGGAAACATGCCCAGACCGGCTACGTAGTGACCGAGCTCGAGCGTTCGTCCCGCTCGGTCGCTACGTAGCGTCCGTTTCGCTCGATCGCTACCGAGCTCTTCCGAAACGTCGATACGACATTAGTCCATGCATTCTCGTCTACCCTTCGATGCTATCTCCCGAAGACCGTAGCGAACCCATATCATGTTTCCCGCCATTCTAAGTCATCGATCAAACTTTACGGTAAAAACCGTAGAAAGTTCGTTCTTTATCGAAAGAAGCCATAATAAACGCTTCGAATCAGAAGACGGCCCAAAAGGACCAAAGACATGACTCGAGGCCCAACTTACGATTTCTTAACCAACAGCCCGTAAGCCGCATGACGGTTTACGCTTGGTTCGCAAGGAAAGATAAATGTCAAGTTTCCGCGGATAAATACGAAATTTTGAAGATAATTACGAAGATCGGAAAAAATAGAATATCTCCATTTTTATGCTATGGCGGCTTAAGGGCAGAAGAGGAAAAACGTATACCGTCCTAGGAGCCAGTATATAAGGAGTCCTAGATGAGAAGCATGGGAGGGACTTTTCTCAGAGCAAACTTAGCACTTAGAGCAATTAGGCATATTTTTGTTTTTTGTTATTCGAGCTGCGACTCGACTAGGTTATTGCCGGCTTAGGGTTTTAGAACAAGGAATCTCGCCGACAGCTCTCGTAGCCCAGGTTCTTACCTTGTTGTAACGCTCAAACGCGAATTCGGAATAAGATCTACTTTGCTCTCTTTTCGATTTCTTATACTTTATCGTTGTTATTCTTGTGTTCTGATTGCTTGGCGTGTGGTATTAGCAGATATCCGGGACCTCTGGGAATGTAGGGTTTTCCTAGTTTCCTTATTTAAACGGAAATCGTCAGTGCAAATTTCGGTTCCCACAAAAAATATTTGGGATTGATCGCGGGACGAAAATTCACCAGAAGGGTCAAAATCAGACGAATGGACCGAGAAGCACGAGGTGGCTTGGTGTGAGTGTTTAGAACGTGGTGTCAACTGTCCATCAAGCTGAGTGTCTATAGAAGCTAGAGGTGTCGCCGTGCATGGAAGCAGTACATGCAGCCTGACATGTAGAAGCACGAGGTGGATCGACCAAGCCCGAGGTGTCGCCGCGCATGCAAATGACGCATGCGGCCAGCCATGTGTGAGCTGTTGTGGCGCTTTGTATGAGTTCCAGTCATGCAGACTGGCATCTTGGAGGATTGGTGGCTCCCTGCATGAGTCCTGGCCATGCTGAAAGACATGTGGAGTACGAGGTGCCGCCGTACATGCGTCCGGAGCTATGTGGAGTGACACACGGACGGCCACCAACCTGAATCTGATTGGCTGCTGTATTCTATAAATAGTCCAGGACCCCTCTCATTTTTCCACATCCAGACGACACCAAAGCTAGTTTAAAACGTGAGAGAGAAACCTAAAAAGAAAGCAAGAGTTTCCGAGCTTTTTCGGGAGTTTTAGGCAGTTTTGAAAAACAGATTTTCTGCCAGTTTTGAGACAGCGCCTAGGGGAAGTTATGTTCGAGTGGATATTTGTCAAGTGAAGATCAGATCAGTTCAAGACCAGTCAAGACGTGGGTCTACTTGAGAAGGTCAGGAAAAGGGTTCGGATCGCAGAAGACGGATTTGGGGTCAAGCGTTCAGCAAAAGAACTGTGAGTTATGATCAATTGATTGATGAGTTGTTTTCATGCAGTTTCCCGTTACTTGGAAGTTGGATCATGGCAGGGGGCTGATTCTAACTGATTAAAGGTTTGATTAGTTAATAGTTGAGGTTTGGTTGATTGAGTTGATAGCATGCTTAGTTATTGCTTGAGAATCGTAGTAGCATGCTAATGGTTAGGTTGATTGGTTAGCAAATGCTGAATGCTTAGATGATATCGCTGAGGTGTGGATAGTTAGGTACCTGGAATTTAAGTCCTTAGACTTGGTTCTGGAATATGATTGATTGTGTTGTCTTGCAATGAGTACTAGGAACCTTGTGTTATTTTACCGGATTTAGTATTAGTCATATATTGGCCATATAATATTTGTGTAACCCACAATGCTAGGCATGTTTGAGGTGGATTAGTGTTTCCTCGACCTCGTACCCAGCGGGTTTAAGGAAACCCCTTATTCGCTGGATCGAGAACACATAGAGAGACGGGGTCATGGCCAATGGCTGAGTGGTTACACGACGGGGTAGTGACCGACAATGACCCGAACGTACTGTGGGCTGTCTTGCGGTTACACGAACGTACTGTGGGCCGCAATCGGCGTGTGACAACCGGCAGTGGCCCAAACGTACTGGGGCTGTCACGCGGTGACCCGAACGTACTGTGGGCCGCGTTCGGTTGAAAGTTCCTTCTTCTAGTCTTTGTGATAGGGAGATAGGATATTGCTGAGGATAGAGGAGGAACACTAAGTCACAAAGGGCCCTAGTTATAGTGTAGAGGGTTGGTGAACCCTAGATTGAGTTGAGTTTGAGTTTAAGTGGTTCGCAAGTCTTTAGCGGTTATGATTTCTTATCGTTAATTATCTTGCAATTATTATCTGCTGCGTATTTCTTATATTGCTTATCTTTTGAATTGGATTGATTTATTGTTAGGTGAACCTCTCACTTTAGATTGTTTGGGGTTGGATAGCGAGGGGTTGTATTTGTTAGTTGGGGATTGTAACTCGCTGAGTAATACTAGATTACTCACTCCTCACTCATTGTTGTTTTCAGGTGACAAGTAGATCGAGTCAGCCTGTAGAAGTCACGGGGAGTTACGCCGGCTGGTGTAGAATTTGGATCTTTTTGCTAAAGGCGTTTTCTGAATATATGTATGTACTTTTACTCGTTTGGCTAGCCACAACTTGTATAATATGTTTTGTTTGTGAACATGAATCATATATGATAAATAAAGGAATATTTTGTGTAAAATGACTTGTTGTAACTGATATTAGCTTGTCCAGCTAACATAACGTTAGTTTCTGGTACGGGTTGAAAAGCTTTAGGCCTGAATCTGACGGGACGTTTTAGTGGGTAAACTGGCCTAGTCACGAATTGCACTTCCTGTGACCTTGGCCGGATTGCCCGTTAACCCGTTATGTTGCGCTTCCGGACCATGGTGTTAGGTTGGACGGTCAGTCATGTTCTTGTTTGATTGTTGGCTGGATGGTTGGCTCATTCATATATAACCCTGGTTGTTGGACGGTCGATCGGTCATGTTCTTGTTTGATTGTTGGCCGGTTGGTGGACCATATGTCTAGGACGGTTCGGGGGTGTTACAAAGGTGGTATCAGAGCATGGTTTCGTCCATGCGTGACACAAGTGCTTTTTATCGATTTTATCGAGTCAAAGGAGTCGCAAAAAGATGCTTTAGGAAACCAGCCACTTCCTGCCGTAATTTTAATAGGAATAGGACTTACCCTTTTAATTGTGTGCAGATGGCTAATCGCGGGACAGTTGATGATGAAAGAGATCGGATATGGGGAGAGGGTAGGGTTTCGACAGGGAGAGGACTGGGTTACAGATCAGACCAGGATAATGGAAATGGTATCAGTGAGATGTTTGGTCA
>NW_013617929.1:0-12589 GCF_000695525.1 Brassica oleracea var. oleracea
TTTCATCGTTAAATTTCCTTGCTAAAACTGTGTTTTCTTGTAGTGCCTAGAAGTCTTCCAGATGTGAAAAACCTACATATCCAAATCCAGATTTGAAAAACTTGTGTCTCCAAAAACGTTCAAATGACTTAAAAACAGAGAAAATGAGTGGAAGATTAGATAGATCTACCTTTATAGAACACACAAAAATACATATCTAAAATTAATAAATCTACCTTTAAATGAGTGGAAGATGAGAACCGTTTGATGAAAAACCTGTAAAACAGGATAAACTAGTGAGAAAGACATGAGACAAAAATAATAAATTGATATAAAGTATGGTGTTTATAAGTTCAAAGAGATTAGAGAGAAGTTGGAGAGTTTTAGAATGAGGAACATACCATTTTTGTTGCAGCCATTTGAGAGGAGAAGAGAGAATGTGTAAATTTTTCTTTATATAGGGAGACAAAAACAATAAAGTTAAATATTTTCGATAATAAGACTTACTAGACGACTTACTTGTAAGTCGCTCAGAAGACTTCAATATTTTTAGCGGAAAACTAAAATATTTTTAGCAGGAAACTAAAATATATTTAGTGGGAGTTATAAGACTTTCAGAGAAGTCTTCTAATCGCCAGACGACTTACATGTTAGTCGTCTGGACCCTAAACATAACCCTTAAACTAAATTAACTAACTAAACACTTATTAAAAGCAAATTAAACTTAAAAAGTGTTTACTATACACAGAAATAATCACATGTAGGTAAAAATTTACTTTAAAAAAAAAACATTTAAGTTTTCCAAAATCTAACCCTAAGAATACATACAATACTACAACATATGTTGCCAAACCCTAGACCAAAGAATATCATGATTCTATACTTTCACTCATCTATATTGAAAACAATTCAATTTTATTATATCTTAATTTATACCACTTAAAAATGTTTATAATTACCTGCTTTTAATTTTCCGTTTATCAAAATATTTTTACAAAATTTATAAATTATTTTTAAGATCAACTATACCAGACGACTTCCGTAGACGTCGTCCAGAAGACTCAGAAGACTTAGCGGGGCTATATTCGTAAAAATGAGTTCTGTTTTTTTGTTTGGTCACAACGGGCTGGCTGTAATTTCACAAGGCTTTTGGGTTACTTTTGCATTTGATTCAAGTTTGGGTATACTTTTGCAATCAAAATCAAGTTTTGAGTGATATTTGGTAAATCTCTCAATATTTTATTCATGAAATATTCAAAGAGAGACTGCCACTAGAGATGCCCTTAGTTTTTTATACTTAGCTTAAAAATGTTTTTATTTAGTTATTATATTATTCATTTTATTTTATGGTATACGGCCAAATTTAGGTATATTTTGTTTAGAAACATTGCCATAATTGAAAAGTTTCATCTTTAATTTATTTAGATGCCTTAAAAGAAATTAAAATTTGATCTATATAGCCAAAGTTAATTATATTTTACTTAGGGATCTTATCATAATTTAAAATTCTAGTCATTAAATTTATTTAGGAATCTTGCCTTAAATCAAAATTTTCATCATTAAAATTATATATGTTAAAATAAAAAGGAAACCAATGGGATGATTGGAATGAGCTGTAACTTTATGTTTTTGGTTGTAGAATTTAAGATATAGATTTATTTGATGTAAATTATTTTGTTGTATCTTTGTAAAGCACTATATTTTTGCTTTGGAAATAAAGCTTTCCACATTTTTGATATAGATCCCAAAGGCTTTCTAGACCCAATGACTAATCACCACGAGGCCCGCAAGATCCGCGTTTTCTTACCACTTAAGGCGTCCCGGATGGCCAAGGGGAATCGAACTCAGGGCGGTACTCACAGCTGTTAGCCCATTACCACTAGGCCAAGACCACTTGGTTTACTGTGAGATTTTTAAAGAAATGAAAACTCGATTGGTTGACATATATAATTTTAGACTAAATTTTGGTTGTCTAAAGCATCTACAGCCGAAACCAATCACACCCGAGGTCACCTATCCGTCCAAAACTTAATGTCTCTCCCATTACCAATCACCCAACTGTTTCCAAACAATATCACTTCCCTAATCCCCATTGCTACACTTTTCCAAGTCGATGACACATTCTTACCCACTACCATCCAAGATAAATCATGGATATCTCCCACAGCGTACTTACTCCGAAGAACCTTAGTGAAAACCTTTCTATATCCTCCACCAGACGCCATCCCACCTTAGCGATCAGCGCCTTATTAATATCTCTCGATTTTCTTATCCCAAGCCCTCCCTCAGTTTTTGACTTACAAATCTTACCCCAAGCAACCAAATGTTGTCCACCACCCCACACGAAACTTCTGGATAGACTGTCTAGCTTCTCGAGAGTACTAACGGGCAGACAAATTGTACTCATTGTATGCACCGGTATTGACGATAAAACCGTCTTAGTCAACGTCACCCTTCCTGAGAGTTTGCTTCTTCCAACCTGATAACCGTGAATCAACTTTCTCAAGCACCTCCCCCAAAGTATCTTTGTTTATTCTTTTTTGAAGAATCGGCATTCCCAAATATTTCCTTAGTTCTCTTGTTGATGCAATTCCACTCTCCCTACTTATTTGTTCTCCATGTTCTCTAGAAACATTCGTAGAGAAAAAGATCTTAGACTTTGGGAGACTTACTTTTTGACCCGAGGCTCTACCAAACATCTCCAACACGCCTCTTATCTCTCGCACCTGAGCAACTGAAGCTTCTGCAAAGAGGATCAGGTCGTCAGCAAAAAAAATGTGAGAAAGTTGCGATCCACCTCTCGACAATCTTATAGGCTTCCATTTCTTCTCTTCCACTGCTCCCTCTATCAAGTGACAAAGCCTCTCCATGCATAAAACAAATAAGTACGGGGACAGGGATCCCCCTGTCTCAGTCCTCTGGCAGGTTTAAAGGATTCTGACTTCTCACCATTCCACAAGATGCTCATTGAGGGACCAGAGACGCAATCCATAATCCTTCCAACCCAAGCCTGTGACAAGCCCGCTGCCTTAAGAGTATCTTCCAGAAAGTCCCAGCGCACCCTGTCATAAGCTTTCTCTAAATCAAGTTTTAATAACATCCAGCCTTTTTTCCTTGCTTTCGTCGCATAGAGTGAACCGCCTTCTGAACTACCACAATATTATCAGCACTCAATCTACCCGGGATAAAGCTGGACTGAGCAGGTCCAATCAACTTAGTCATCATACCCTTCAATCTCCCTACCATAGCTTTCGTAATCGTTTTGAACAACACGTTGCATAAGCTAATCGGGCGAAACTGGGTGATACTCTCTGGCTTTGTCACTTTCGGGATCAACACAACAAGCGCATCATTTGTGCCTTCTGGTAATTTTCCAGCTTCAAAGAAAAGGAGGACAAACCGTATTACTGATGCCCCAACTGTGTCCCAGCACCTTTGATAGAAGACAGGCTGAAACCCATCAGGTCCTGGCGCTTTAAAGCTTCCCATGGCTCTTACAGCCTCTCCACTTCCTCTGCAGAGAATGCTTTGTTTAGAGTCTCATAGTCTTGACTCGTCAGCCTCACAAAACCCCTCCCTGATAATCTTATTGGTTCGGTCTCCACCTCTAGATAGTATAATCTCTTGAAATAATTTACTGCAAGCTCCTCCAATTCATTGGCATCTGTTACCCAGTGATTATCATCCTTCTTCAACGCTTCAACCCTATTACGCCTCCTCTGTATAATTGTCAACATATGAAAGAACTTAGTATTTCTTTCTCCATGAGCAACCCACTTCTCCCGTGATTTCTGAAACCAAATAAATTCTTCTTGTTCGAGTACTCTTTCAAATTCCTTCAGTAGCTCCCCCTCCTTCTCCAATAACTCATCTGTAGGATTCTGCTTAATTAATTCTTGTACTCCCTTAATCTCCATTACCAAGGTCTCCTTCTTCTTTTGAACATTTCCAAACACTTCTTTGTTCCATTTTCGAAGTTTCAATCCTAACCGCATTAAGGCTTCTCTAGTATCAATCTCACGGTCCCATGAAGCTTTTAGCAGATCTTGAAACTCTCTATGTTGTAGCCATGCCGCCTCAAATCGAAAAGGCCGTCTACACGCATTCCCTTGTACCCCTGGCGTGAGCTGTAGGTAAAGTGGAGCATGATCCAAAGCCAAGAAAGGCATGTGCGAGACTCTTGCTTCCTGCCACTTAAGCCGGGAGGTAGCACAGCATAACACTCTATCCAACCTCTTGGCCACAAAAGTACTCTCAGTTTTACCTTTCTTCCATGTAAATTGGCTTCCACTAAATCCCATATCAATAAGCGACATTTCATTGATCCAATCCCCGAATGTTAGACAATCCTCAGACAATCTCCCATTCCCACCACTCCTTTCATCCACTCTCACAATCGTATTAAAATCACCTCCAATAAAAACCGGGCCAACAACATTATTGATAACCTCTTTCAATGCGGCCCATAAGCCACTGCGACGACTTGGCGTAGGAGCAGCATACACCGCTATCACATTGATCACTTCTGTCCCACTCCCTATTTTCGCATGAATAAACTGATCTGAAGACTCGACAACCTCGAGCTCGCCTATCTCCGACCTCCATAAGAGCCACAAACCACCACTTTGACCACACGCATCCACTCTAAACGAATTCTCGAATCCCAGACCCCGACAAATACGACTTGCAGCTGCTCCACCAGCATGAGTTTCAAAAACCGCAAGAATATCTGTACTGAACTTCTTCACCAAATATCGAATTGATCTGCGAAATTGAGGTCCCCCCCCCCCCTGGCAATTCCAGAAAATGCACTTCATCCAGACTTTGTAACAATCAATCAGAATTCCCAGGGCAAAACGTTATGCCTCCATACTCTTCAGGGCCTCTCCCACTTGATCCAAATGAGGATCCAAATCATCAGTGAGTGAGCTCTCTTTTCCCGTGCTCCTCTGTTCCCCAGCAAGATCCAACTGACTCTCTTTCTCAGCTGAGTCCCCATCTCCGGTGAAAACACCACCTGGTCTGCCGAGACTCTCCTTCTCAACTCGTAAACGTTTTCCATTCACCGACATGTCGATTTCACCTCTGGTTGGACCAAAAACAAGTCCCCGCGTTGGCCCAATAACTTTCGATTTGGGCTTTTGGACATTTGGGTTTCTCATATTACTTGTCTTCTTCTCTTTAGAGCCCACTCGAGTAAACAACTGATTTCCTTTGTTCCCCGTTACACCAAAGGCCATCACTTCCACACGCGTTCCACTCGAATCTCCCAACCGTATGTTCACATTGTTCTCATTTTCTTTATTCTCTTCATTTCTTCCCTCCTCATCCTCTCGTACCTCTGTCACCTCTTCCTCACCTAAACTTCTGAATCTATTTGACACCGTTACTTCCTTTACCACATCCGCATTACGTACTTCTCTTATCTTACTCCCAATCATAGCTCTCCCATCATTACTTCTCATAGAACTCCGTGTACTCCTTTGTTGCTCAGACTTTCTCCTTGTCTGTCTCGCTGGTGTAAAGTCCATCTCATTCCCTGTTAGTGCGGTACTCTGAAGGTTCATGTTCAGTGGGTCGGTCACAGGTGCAAGGTCTCTCTCCATAACATTCCGTGGGCATGCGTGAACTAGGTGTCCATACATACCGCATGTCGAGCAAATAGTTGAAATTCCCTCATATGAGACAAAGTACCTCTCACCATTTATCATTACCGTACCCTTCAATGGCTTATGGAGATTAATCTCCACGCAGATTCTGGCAAATCTAGCTCTCTCAAAGTTTAAAGTTGTCAGGTCAACTTTAATCGGTCTTCCTAATCCTTTCGCAATTCCCATCAGAATTGTTTTATGGTAAAAGTTCACTGGGATATTCGATAAAACGCACCCAAACTGGCGTCGTGACTATCTCATCCTTCAGCGGATTGAATTCAGGAGACCATGCTTGTACCATAAGATAATTCCTGAATGCCCTCCATGGTCCCCCTACTAGGGCAGCCATATACTCTTCCTCCAACTCAAATCGCACCATGAAGAATTGCCTAGGGAGATCCATCACAAACATCGACCCTTTCGGTTTCCATAACTCCTTTAGCTTCCGACTCAAGCTTAAGAGAGGAAAGTTTCTCCCCAGAACCCTAACGATCATGCATCTCTTCCATAGACTATTCATCGCCGTCATCACCTCCTCCCCTATCGTTATCACCGTTTCTCCATCTTCTCCATTCGGAAACTCCAACTTCAGTCGCGATTCTACAAACTCCTCCGCCACAACCTCCTCCGGAATAGGCATTCCTCCCACGTTACATCCTATTACTTTCCTTACCCATGAACCAGGGGCATCTGGTGGCTCCCCTGGCGGTCTTCCCATCTCTCTGATATCTTCCATAGTAGCATCTCACTCTTCCTCACCCTGAACCTTAAGATCGCCCTCGGGAACCCTTGTCTGTCTCGCTAGTGTAAAGTCCATCTCATTCCCTGTTACTGCGGTATTCTGAAGGTTCATGTTCAGTGGGTCGGTCACAGGTGCAAGGTCTCTCTCCATAACATTCCGTGGGCATGCGTGAACTAGGTGTCCATACATACCGCATGTCGAGCAAATAGTTGAAATTCCCTCATATGAGACAAAGTACCTCTCACCATTTATCATTACTGTACCCTTCAATGGCTTATGGAGATTAATCTCCACGCAGATTCTGGAAAATCTAGCTCTCTCAAAGTTTAAAGTTGTGAGGTCAACTTTAATCGGTCTTCCTAATCCTTTCGCAATTCCCATCAGAATTGTTTTATGGTAAAAGTTCACTGGGATATTCGATAAACGCACCCAAACTGGCGTCATGTAGGTAAAAATTTAATTTTTCAAAAAAACATTTAAGTTTTCCAAAATCTAACCCTAAGAATACATACAATACTACAACATATGTTGTCAAACACTACACCAAAGAATATCATGATTCAATACTTTCACTCATCTATGTTGAAAACAATTCAATTTTATTATATCTTAATTTATATCACTTAAAACTGTTTATAATTACATGCTTTTAATTTTCCGTTTATCAAAATATTTTTTACAAAATTTATAAATTATTATTAAGATCAACTATACCAGACGATTTCCGTAGACGTCGTCCAGAAGACTCAGAAGATTTAGCGGGGCTATATTCGTAAAAATGAGTTCTGTTTTTTTGTTTGGTCACAACGGGCTGGCCGTAATTTCACAAGGCTTTTGGATTACTTTTGCATTTGATTCAAGTTTGGATATACTTTTTCAATCAAAATCAAGTTTTGAGTCATATTTGGTAAATCTCTCAATATTTTATTCATGAAAGATTCAAAGAGAGACTGCCACGCCAGAGATGCCCTTAGTTTTTTATACTTAGCTTAAAAATGTTTTTATTTAGTTATTATATTATTCATTTTATTTTATGGTATACGGCCAAATTTAGGTATATTTTGTTTAGAAACATGCATTGCCATAATTTAAAAGTTTCATCTTTAATTTATTTAGATGCCTTAAAAGAAATTAAAATTTGATCTATATAGCCAAAGTTAGTTATATTTTATTTAGGCATCTTATCATAATTTAAAATTCTAGTCATTAAATTTATTTAGAAATCTTGCCTTAAATCAAAATTTTCATCATTAAAATTATATATGTTAAAATAAAAAGGAAACCAATGGGATGATTGGAATGAGCTGTAACTTTATGTTTTTGGTTGTAGAATTTAAGATATAGATTTATTTGATGTAAATTATTTTGTTGTATCTTTGTAAAGCACTATATTTTTGCATTGGAAATAACGCTTTCCACATTTTTGATATAGATCCCAAAGGCTTTCTAGACCCAAGGACTAATCACCACGAGGGCCGCAAGATCCGCGTTTTCTTACTACTTAAGGCGTCCCGGGTGACCAAGGGGAATCGAACTCAGGACGGTACTCACAGCTGTGAGCCCATTACCACTAGGCCAATACCACTTGGTTTACTGTGAGATTTTTAAAGAAATGGAAACTCGATTGGTTGACATATATAATTTTATACTAAATCTTGGTTGTCTGAAGGCCGAAACCAATCACACCCGAGGTCACCTTTTTACTAAATCATATCATCATTTTTTTAGAATAAATGTACAGATGATACATAAACAATTTTGAATAAATCACTTCTAAAATAATGATTAACGGATATTCTCAAATATACTTTTCCTTTTACGTTTAGGATTAGTCTTGTGCATCAAGTAATTCATTCAATATGAATAAAGCAACACCTCTTCAAACATACAAATATATTTCCATGTGTGTAGCTTTTCTTAATATGCCCTGATGAGTTCTTTTCTTCTTCGTTTTGGTAGAGATTGTCAGAAACAGCATCAACGCTAAAGCAGATCCAAAAAAGAAGTGTATTACAGGAATGTGGAATATGAATATTCCCTCAGATCTTCTGCAAGAGATACTGTCCCGCCTCAGTTTAAAAGCCAACATACAAGCTTCCACTGTCTGCAAGACATGGTGTGAAGCAGCTGTTTCTGTCAGAAAGTTACAGCCTCTCTCTTGGCTTTTTTGTCCACTAAAAGAATCAGAAGAGGGAAACTACATTCTTTTTGACCCATCACGGTCTCAAACATATAAGCTCTATTTCCCAGAGTTAAAGGGCTATGCATTCTCTTATTCGAAGGATGGTTGGTTACTTGTGGTCACAAATATACTAAAAGGAGCAGTATCTGGTTTGTTTTTCTTGTTTAACCCATTTACCCGGGAGCACATTAACTTACCCAAGTTGAAACCTAAAGCATTCTGTTGCTTAGCCTTCTCAGCCGCTCCTACATCAAGTAGTTGTTTGGTGATCTCGCTCAACTACTCTAGGACCCGCTTTAGGACCGGCCCATATATTTTGATCGACACGTGTCGGCCTGGTGAAACCGTATGGACGACACATAGATTTAAGAACAAGGTCCCCGGTCGTACATGGAAAAAATTGGGTCTTCTCAAATGGTAAGTTTTGTTTTCTCAACACTCTGTGGCGACCTCGGGGTTTTTGACCCGCCTAGAGGCTAGAGCAACCTGGAATATTCTACCGGTGAAGATATGGTCCGCCTTTGGTCAGACAGCTTTAACTAGCATAATGCTGATGACGGAGCATGAAGGAGACATATTTGTTGTGTTTACCAATTGCTATCACACCCCGTCGGTGTTTAAACTAAACCTTAAACTCATGGGGTGGGAAGAGAGGAGAGAGCTTGGTGGTTTGACAATATTTGCAAGTATCAATTCACCTCTTATAAGAGCTAGTGTCTGCGAGAAGGAGAGGAACAGATTATACCAATCACGTAAAGGGGACCTTGGCGAGTACTTTTCCATTAGTGATGAGAAAATTGACTTTTCCCGCCCTTCAAGGGATTATTTTTCTAACCACATGAGCTAGGTGTTTCCTCCTCACAACAACGTTAATTTGTAACTTCATTCTTTATGTTTTGTCCTTATGAAGAACTTTATTCATGATTTGTTTTGACCAAATAAAGTTAAATTTTGAAACTGTATAGCAGGAATGCAGGATCATTGTTTTGCTTAAGCTGTGGAGCTGCGCTCTTGCATCTTCATGACTAACAAAAACTAATAGGCATGATCAGAAATACGTTAAGATGATATTTAACCAACATTCTATACCAAAATTCAAATGTTTTTGTTTTGTCAACATCCAAGTAGTTGGAATCGAGGCATGACCATCTCAACGCTTTTTCACTTTGATAAACAATCTCAAATTCCTATGAAATCGATCTGGCAACATGCAAACTCATCTAAGGATGATCTAAAGTATCATTCACCATGAACCTAATTCTAATTCCCAGGAATGTTCAACTCCATGCTACCTTCTACCTCTTGTGTAGAGGAGGAACAATCATTTCAATTGCAAGGGAAAACAATGAATCACCACAGATATCATGAAACAGCCATAACATAAACATATCTTTACAAAACGAGACAGAGAGCATAGACAAAACATTGCCGCCTGTGACATCATCTCAACAATCTTTTTCTTCTTCTTTTCTTTCGCAATTGCATCTTGTCTCTTTAGTTCAAAGATTTTGCGTTCCAATTCAGCCCTCAATTCTTTTAACTTGCAGATTTCATTCTCTTCCTCTTCAATGTTCTTCTGAAAACATCTTTTTGTTCCTCCACTTCGTTATAAAGAAATGAGGACCGAGTTGAAACGCAAAATCAGTGTGAACTGCAAAGACAACATGCGGAAGTGAAGAATAAAGCGGCTGAGAAAAAGATTGGTGATATGTTTCATTTAGAAAAGAATACTAGAAGGCAAACATAGGTGCATTATCACACCAGACAAGTAAAGACCACAAGAAAGTACAGAAACAGTCAAACAGGGGTCGTCAACAAAGGTTAAGATGAAACGCATTCATTGTACTGTTTATTGTAGTGACAAATTCTTAAGAATCAATCTAGTAACATATGCAAACTCATCTTAGGTTGATCTAAATTATCATTCACGATGAAACCATGTAGTGCAGGTAAGAACCAATCCGACCAGCTTTAATTAGCCGTTAATTATGATTGATTGCTTTATAAATAAAGTTCACAAAGGCGTTAAGACAGGCCAAACACCATAGAACTCCATGGTTTGCAGCTGTATATACAAATACTTAACCTCATCAGTACAGGAATCATCTGTCTTTCCACGCAACAGGAAATGGACTTCATCACCGAGCTAGAACTTGTAAAATCAGTCTTCATCGTCGACATGTTTAAATGAATAAATTGGATTTAGGAAATGCCCTAGCTCCCCCGGAATGTTCAACTCCATGCTACTTTCTACCTTCTCATCATCTATCATTTCAATAGCAAGAAAAACAAGGTTATATCAGGAAAACAGCCATCACATAAACATACCTCTAGAAAACAAGACATAGAGCATGAACAAAATTAGCTTCATTACACTATATATTACATTTAGACAAGAATTCTACATGAACAATCACCATCTAGCATTTCTTTAGAAAGAGAAAACAACGTATCACCATATATCATCACATAAAACGAGAGATAAGAGCATAAACATAACCAGCTCTATTACATTATATGTTTCATTTAGGCAAGAATTCAATAAGACGTAAGCTACAATTTATCCCCACTAAAGATCTAATTTTCTTACAGACATGGAGCAATCATCTCCATTACATTATATGTTTCATCCAGACAAGAATTTTCAAACACAAAACACAAGTCCGCTTTGCAATATACACGTTATTTCCCTCCTAAAGATCTAAATTTGTCAGGCCTTATTACAGAGACATGGATCAATCACCTCCAATGATTACTCAAAGGAACCATCTTTAACACGCAAAATCAAAAAACGAGTGAGACCCATATTATCTATCTTTAGACGATTAACCATAAAGGAAAGCAATTCATACTTGGAGTAATGAAGAAAGAGGAACAAGGCCAGCCAGAAGAAGACGACAGAGAGAAAGCTTCCTCCTTCTTCAACGGATTCGTCACCATGTTCATCATATAAGCGACCTTCCCAGCCGTTTTCTGATGCGGCGGCGGGACCCAGAAAGAGCCCCCGGGGGAGAAAGGGAGCCAATCTGGAGTCGAGTTCTTAACGGCGATCTTCTGAAAATACTCGTTCAGGCTCTTGCGCTCGGCTTCGGCTTTAGAGGTCGCTGATGAGGACGACGAATCGAGGTCGGTTTCGCTGTTATGCGGTTTTGACGAATAGGCACGGCGGTTGAAACGACGGAGGAGGAATCTTCCGTGGGGAATTAGGGCGTTTGACATTTTTAGAGAGACGGAGAGTTCGGCTTTGTTTCCAAATTTTTGACAATACGGCGGGTATCACGGTGCGTTCAGCTGAAACGGATACGGGAAGGATCCGAGTTCGATTGTAAACTCTTGAATCTCAGAGGTTTTGGGCTGGGCTTCTTTTTAAGATGTTTCTTAATCTACAATTTATAGTTCAAAGTAGTAATTGGGGTGATGATATAGGCGGATTCATCAGATCCAGCAATTTTCATAATAAATTATTCGAATGCTTTTATTCGAATTTACATACACTATTCGATATTTTTACTTAAACAATTTAAACTTTATTTGAATTATATCCGAAAAAATGAACCAAACTGAAACTGTGAGTTTTTATTTCCGATATTAACCAGATTTTAATATTATTAAACGAGCTGAACATAATCAAAAATTAGATTCTTGAGTGGATCTTATTCACTCTTTCGAACCATCTCATACCCATAATAAACAGTCTAAACCAAATTAAATACTCACTACACCAACTTTAACCCATTTCTATTTTTATCTATATATTTTTATTTAAAGGAAAAAAATAGAGAATTGCCACTAATACCACTTTCCTAATACCATTTTTCACATTTACACTTTTCAACTTTACAATTAAAATTTTAATGGCTAAAGTACCATTATACCCTTATTTAATCAAACATAAACATATGCCTTCTCCAACAAGAATTTTCAAATTCCCCAATTTGAGATTCGATCCGGCGAGAGATTCGATCCGGCGAGAGATTCGTTCCGGTGAGAGATTCGACGACTTCAGCGATTTCCCCGGCGAGATTTGATTATTCC
>NW_013617930.1:0-5056 GCF_000695525.1 Brassica oleracea var. oleracea
CACAAGTTTGGCGGTAAGTTGTATGGTGTAAGAATGACTGGCCATAGGCAATATTGTCTTCCACTCTTGCCAAACGGGCTGAAACCATCAGTACATAATCCAAGGTAGACATTTCTTCTCTCATACGCAAAGTCGGGATATGTTGATTGGAAATGCTTCCATGCTTTTGCATTTGAAGGATGTCTATTCTCACCATTTGTTGTATGCTCCGCATGCCATCTCATTGGTTGCACTGTGCGTTCAGACTGATACAACCTCTGCAACCTTTCCGTCAAAG
Organism: Brassica oleracea var. oleracea; assembly: GCF_000695525.1. Classification (NCBI taxonomy): domain Eukaryota; kingdom Viridiplantae; phylum Streptophyta; class Magnoliopsida; order Brassicales; family Brassicaceae; genus Brassica; species Brassica oleracea. The sequence goes on from NW_013617930.1 coordinate 278, forward strand.
GCAAATACCACATCCTTTTACATGGATGGCTTACGTGGAGTTATACGAAATATAGTCGGTATACATTTAAATACGGATATTGGGTGGCCAAATGATCCTTAACAGGAAAACTATATCAATGGGTACAGAGCCGAGCATGCATCTGTTTCAAGCATTTGCTTGGAAAAATAAAGACATCTAAAAAATACGCCTTTTCATATGGCAGATTACGCATGGAAACTGTAACAACCCTGATACCAGTTTCTGAGCCTTATTGGCTATATTAAAATTAAAACCCAAAACCCTTCTTTTTATTTTGTCCCACATTGGAAGTTTAGAAAAACCTACCTCCCTTCCCTTCTCTTATATAAGCAACTCCACCCTCTTCTCTTTATTCATCAAGTCAAAGTATTTCTTTGCGCGTGACGAGTTGTTGAATTGTCAGACGACCAGTCACTAGTGAATTTTTCCGGTGGAATTTTCGGGTGAGCTTCCGGCGAGATTTCTGGGCGAGCTTCCGGCGGAATTTTTGGACGAGCTTCCGGCGGGTTTTTCTAGTAAGTTTGTCGCCTCCATATTTCTAGTTATTGGAATATTTTAGGAAAGCTTCTAATTTATTAGGAAATAAGTTATATTAGGGAAGTTTCTATTTTAGGAAAGTTGCTATTTTAGGAAAGTTTCTATTGATGTTTCATTTTAGGAAACTTATTTCTAGAGAAGCTGAGCTCAAGTCGTTGATTCTCGTGTTGCAGTTGACCTCAATTGACCGCATCTTCCGTTGTTCATTTCAGCATGTGGCTAAGGTGAGGGCTACTCTGTTAAATCTCGAGCTAGTTTAGTAATACTATTATGGAAAGTCTAGTTTCGAAACATGATCCGTCTCTATGAATCGAGTCTGTTTGGGAGTCTTGTTTGTTTATTATTATTTTTGATTGTTAAACTGGAAATAGGATAATAGAGGATTCAACGGTTGTGTGAAATGATTGATGTTAAAGACTGTTATATATATATAGTTATAGTTATATAGTAGGGACTATGTGATGAGTGCGTGGGCCCAGAGAGATCTGGGCTAGCGACGCATATGAGTATGAGAGCCAGAGAAATCTGAGCTAGCGACGTATAGAGTACGGGGGCCAGAGAAATCTGAGCTAGCGACGTATAGAGTACGGAGGCCAGAGAAATCTGAGCTAGCGACGTATAGAGTACGGAGGCCAGAGAAATCTGAGCTAGCGACGTATAGAGTACGGAGGCCAGAGAAATCTGAGCTAGCGACGTATAGAGTACGGAGGCCAGAGAAATCTGAGCTAGCGACGTATAGAGTACGGAGGCCAGAGAAATCATATATCCGTATGAGGAGAATGCGAGGTATGTGGACTAGCTATGTACCATCAGCGCATTGTTTGTTTTGTGTGATGCGCTAGGCATCTTGTTTGTTCATGCTAGAGCTATGCCTACATAGTCGTAGTGCTAAGTACTGAGTCAGTGGTTTGCGGTTTAGCATCCCATACCTCACTGGGTGACTCCTCTGTTGCTCATCTCTCTTTCTTCCCATTGCAGGTGAGCTTACCGAGTAGTTGGATATCTGGACGGTTTGGTGTCTTGGGGATCATCATATCATTATTTCGGTTTTCATTTGATTTATTTGACATATTTTCATAAATCAATTTAAAGATGTATTTCCTTCAGATTTATTTTATTAAATGTGTTTTATATTTTATTCGGTTTTGAATAACTCGGTTTGATTCGGTACTTTTCGGTAAGTAGCACGCAAGTCTCGAGAGAGGAGGAGACGGGTGTTACAAATTTATGTGTTTTCTTTAATCAAACTTGTGGACAGAGCCTACCTGTTTTGGTCTGCTCTGCATCTGGTCACGCTACCTAAATAGAGTACTAGATTAAATGTTCTAGTTCTTTGTAATGTTTTGCTATACATTTTTATAAGCCCTAGCTAAAAATTTACATATACTCAATTTTCTTTTCATATCATTCTCTAGAAACCCAAAAAAAAAATCAAGAAGAAATTATATTATATTTTAAACATGAATATGTTCAGTCTTCATATCACTACAAGAAAACATGAAACATTCTGACGGAAATTTCGACGGCGACAAAATTCGTCAGAAATTTATGGAGTCATCACCTCTGGTGCCCCCAAATGTGATAATCCACTCTCTATTAGACACTCTAATAAACAGAAAAAAAAGAATTTTTCTTTAATGCGGAAAATACGGAAATGACATAAAACCCTGAGAATAGTTGAAGTATTTACAAGTTGTACCAGGGTATAACCCATCCGCCCCGACCCGACCCGTTTGTATGGGCAAATCAATTGAACGAATCGTCTAACTGTGTAACCATACTAACCAACCAAACCAATCCCTCAAAACCAAACCAAACTGTCGGTTTTAGCAAACCCTCTCAATGTATTTAGAGATCCAATTTGTCGAAATTTTAAAACTCATTTCTCTCCTCTTTTTCTTTCTTTCCTCACGAGCAAAAAGAAGAACCCTAGTTTCCAAAATCAAGCTTGATTCGGTGAGAATCGAGATAGAATCCGGTGAAATATTCCGATTGCGATGGTGGTCGAAACGCGACGGGGTAAGAGGAAGGATAATCCAACGGAGGAAGAGGCTCCGAGAGTGAAGTTTGCAAAGACGGGCTCCAGAGAAAATGTGGAGAAAATGACGACGGAGGAGAGTGAAACGAGGGCGGTGAAGGTTGTTGAATCGATGGCAAAGACGACGGATGAATCGATGGCGAAGACGACGGATGTCTCGACGGAGAAGACGAAGACGACGGATGCCTCAAAGGAGAAGACGAGAAAGGACTCGTCTGAGAATACGGCAGAGATGACAAAGCCGTTTAATGTGGTTGCAGAAGCTGCTCCGACGACACTGAACAAAGGTCCTGGAGATGAAGAGAATGAGGAAACCGCTTCTGGAGATGAAGAGAATGAGGAAACCGCTTCTGGAGATGAAGAGAATGAGGAAACTGCTTCTGGAGATGAAATGAATGAGAAAAACGCTTCTGGAGATGAAGTGAATGAGGGTTCTGAAGAAGAACAAGAAAAACCAGATGGAGAGAAGGAGAGTTCTAACGAGGACCATGAAGATTCTGAAGAAGAACCTCCTGATGGAGAGAACGAAGTGAATGCACGTTCGGAAGAAGAACAAGCAAATGGAGAAGGAGAAGAGGAAGCAAACGAGAATGGGAATCCACCTGAAACTCAGGTAACAAATTATCAATGAGTTTGAATTGAAGTCGTAACATATGATTAGGGACAGGTAGTAAATCGAGTGGGTTAATGTTAGTAATACTAGGAGAACTATTGGAAAAACTGTGAGTTTTGGTATTACTTTGGTATGCGTTAGTATAACTTTAGTATAACTTGAGTATAACTTCAGTATAACTTGGAAATAACTTGGATATAACTTGCAGGATTTGAATGGAAATGAGGCACCCGAGACAATCAAACCAACCATAATATTCTTCTAGCCATCTGAGTACAAAAAAAAAAAAATCAAGGGACGAGGTGCATGATAGCTAGTGTGATTAAGACGCTAAGCAATCTGAAACCGAAGCTGTCTAACGCGGAGTGGAACTTGTTCACAGAGCATCCTCAATTCATACACATTTTCCACATGAAAAGCGAGAACAACCGCAGGGTTCATGGTATGTGGATGTTGTAGCTGCGTACTGCCAGTTGCGAGAGGCAGAGAGAAGTGTGGTTCATTGTGAATGGCATTGCCATCCGTTATGGGCTGAGGGAACACGGTTTGATATCTGGGCTATTCTACCACAACTATCCTCTCGGCTACAAAAAGCTTGGTGGGACGAAGTTCGTTGATCGACATTTCAAGGAAGGAGAACTTAGAAGGTTGGAGGATGTTAAGAAGAAGCTCGTGAACATGGGACCCCACAAAGACAGACTGGAGATGGAGGTTCTATTCTTCTTAGCTTCTGTTGTTTGCGCGCAAACGAAGTTTGGACACAAGGCTAATCCTGTGTTGGGGGTGTTCCAGAGAGCAGTGGATGATCTTGACTTGTGTAAGCCCTTTCCATGGGGGAGATTCTCTTATGATTACATGCTGAAGGAAATCTCTCACACAATGAAGCATTTTGGAGGGGTGGTGAAAGAGAATACATTATAGCCGCTTCTGGGTTTCTGTGTTCCACTAGAGGTATGCAAAATCCCATTAATGACTTGATTGCTATTGTGATTGACTGATGGCATTTTATAAATGTTGTGTTTAACAGCTTCTTGCATTCGAGGCAATTCCTAAGCTAGGATTGGCGTTCAGAGAACCTGTTGAAGAAGCTGATGTCAACTGCCCGAGGATGTGCAAGTCCTCATTCAAACGAAATGGAATGACAGGGGTGTCACTTTCGGCGATAAACAAGGAATTGTCTAACACAACCGTAAGTTTACCTGTGAACTAAAGTAGAACTAGAGTAATACTGTGGTAGAACTAGAGTAATACTATAGTAGAACTAGAGTAATATTGTGGTAGAACTAGGGTAGAACTAGATAGGGACCTATGGTAGAACTAAGGTATGACTAGATAGGGAACTCTGGTACAACTAAGGTAGGACTAGATATGGAACTCTGGTAGAACTAAGGTAGGACTAGGAACGGAACAATGGTCTCACTAAGGTAGGTGTTGCTAAGATTCAAAATTAACTGTGTTTGTGACAGGATATCGACAGCATCATCCCCACCAGAACTCCACAAGAAGAAAGGCTCTTGGATGACATTTTGGAAGATGAAGACGATGTTGATGAATCTGATATAGCTGTGGA
>NW_013617930.1:5156-10132 GCF_000695525.1 Brassica oleracea var. oleracea
CAAGCAGGTGAGCAGTCGATTCAACTGGGAGATGTTATGAAGTTGCTGAAAAGAACGATGAAACTGATGAGGAAAATTGACAAGAAGGTTCACCAATTGGATGGGAGATTGGCCCCGCTTGAGGAGTTTGTGAAGGAGGCACAAGCTAAAGCAGCAGAAGAAGAAGCACCAGCACAAGAGAAAGCAAAGAAACAGAAACGAAGGAAGAAGTGAAGTAGAGTGAAGAACTTGCTTGGTGTGTTAGATCTTTGTTTTATGTTTTTATGAAGTAGACAAACGATGTCTTTTGATGTGTTTCTTGTTTGTGATGTGGATTTAGAACTTTTAACTATGTTACGACTATATATGCGATCTTTGTTGTGGATGCTTTTACTTTTATTGTGTAGGTCGAGTGAGAGTCTATGAGAGTACCAATTGATAAAGTCTAGGAAATTAGTTTAAGAGAGTACCTATTGATAATGTCTAGGAAATTAGTTTATTAGAATAATGGTTGATGATGAAAGTCTAAACATAGAGTACCAATTGGTACCAATTGATAAACATATGAGTGCTTAGCATAACATAAGTTTGGGTTCCATAACATAAGATTGAACACATAAACTTACACAAGTCTTAACAAGAGTCTTCTCTTAACAACCAAAGACTTGTATTAACCGAAATAAGAAAAATAGATAGGTACGGAAGACAAAATTTTTAGCACATGAACTCAAAACTTGCGAGGTCGAGAATCTCATGGACAGGAGGTCGAGGTAATGAGCCTCTTAAGCTTAGCAATCTTTTCTGCCAACTCTTTCACCTCCCCCCTTAGGCGCTCCACTTCTTGCTGAACACCAAAAGCCCATGGCTTACAAAAGTGCAACCCATCGTCCTGCACAGTTTCAACCAGAGTGGAAGTCAGTTTCACCATAACACAGTTTCACCCATAGGATAACTCAGTTTCCCCCAGAGATACCCAGAGTATAACACAGTTTCACCCAGAGATATCCAGAGTATAACACAGTTACACCTAGAGTATAACACAGTTTTACAACGAAGACAAAGATAAGCGGAAATTACCTCATAATTCTTGCAGGTGAAGTACCTACTCCCAGACAAGGTATCGAAATCTGATTTGTACTTCGGAGTTGGAGAAACATTCGTCATTATTTCACCACCGCATGGGCAACGGGTAGGAATTCCATATTGGGCATCGGCAACGAACCCTAACATGTCGTAGTGTTTCTTCAGCTTCTTCATCTCCGTCATCTCTTCATACGGATGAGTCATGTTCAGTAAAAGGTAAAGAGTAAAACCGTGGATCTTCAGAGAATATAGAAAGAGAATGGATAAAGAGAGAGTGTATGAATGGTGAGAGAGATTAGAAAGAGAGAGTGGTGGGGAAGTGAAAAAGTGTCTGGGAAAAGATAGGAAAAGACGAGACTCAGATAAAAGAGCAGAGGGAATCTACTTTTTGACCCAAATAATTAGAAATTTTGGCTTTTTTCATTTAGGCGCGAAAATTTTTTTATTCTCCCTCCGAAATATTTGCTATTAGTTATACTGAAGTTTCTGGTTTTACCAATTTTCTTCATAGTTCTACTTTACGTGATTTCAACATTTTTAAGTTTTACGTATAATTTTAATTTCTAAAGAAAGTTTTACTTGTCATTTTTCTGCATTACAATGTAAGCATAAATGATTAGTGCAATAATATATTTTAAATCATGAAAACTATAGAATACTTTTTATAAGCTGATCTTATTAACAAAGTGCTCTTGGAAAGACTATATACGATGATATATTTTTCAAGAAACAATGAGTTTTTTTATTATGAGGTTTGTAAATATTTGTTATCTTCACTAATGTATTTCGAGAAGCAGTGTCTGCTATATAATTTTTGGTGACCGTGTTTCTGTATTAAGACTTATGTAGTTGGGATTTTTCGGATTATGCCGATTTCTATCATAGTTACAGCTTGTTATACTAGTTTTCCGCGGTTTTCCAATATATCTCTTAAACATAGGTTCCAAAACACTTAAACATAACTGCCAAAACGCTTAAACAGAAGTTGTAAAACAAACACTTAAACTTAGATAATACATGGTAAGATCGCTTAAACATAGAATTCTTCAAACTTTCTAAGAATTTCCTCTTTATTTTGTATCTTCTCCAAATTGCTTTTCAGTTCTGCAATTGTTTCGTTTAACTGGGCAATCACTCTACTCTTCTCTCGGATCTCATCCCGGGCTTCAATCAAAGCTCTTTTTTGCCATAATGTCCCGTCCTCTTCATCAAACCATGCGAAGAACTTGCATCCATTTTTCTTCTGCCATAATTTCAATTGTAAAGCTATTTTCCCATTAGAATCGGTAGTTCTATAATCAGATGGGATACCTTAAAACACTGACAACCATAAAATCGTCGCCATGGGTTCTTCTTTGTCCAAGCTTGGGTTATGGCTGCCTCTAAGCCACAGAAACACAATTTCCGACCAGATTTGTGTCTTCTCCTTGACGATCCGGAACCATCTCCTTGCATCTTCGGTATTTTGTACTGAGAAGGGGAACAGTCGAGAGTTGAGAGAGAGAAAGGAGAGAGAGAGAGAGAGAGAGAGAGAGAGAGAGAGAGAGAGAGAGAGAGAGAGAGAGAGAGAGAGAGAGAGAGAGCATGGTTAGATCGCTTAACCATAGAATTTTTCAAACTTTCAAACTTTCGAGTCTATGCCACAAAAGATATACTTAGTTTTACCAATGTTTTCAAAAGCAACATAACAAAATCCAAAACAACACAACAACAATAAAATTCAAACAAGAAGATCTGGTTTGATTCACTGGGATTACTACTACGCATTCCAAACAACAGCCAACGGAAACCGAAATTTTGCCTTGGTCGCCTTATGTTTTGTGTCCTTTTACGTCGTTCCCCAACAGATGGATTCCACTTATTCTTTTTTCTTCCCTTCCTCTTGAGGCGATCCGGAGGTATGATCTGAAGCTCTTTGATGTGATCTGGTACATTCGAATCACACATGTCCGGCACAGAATAAATGTTCTTGTAATAAGCCAATGCCCAAAGTTCCGTCCAGTAATATTTCGAGCACAACTCATGATACTCTATCTTGACATCACGTCGACGACCAGGAGCAGCTTCAACCTCAAGGAAATATAAGTAAGCAGCAAGTCCGTGCAGACAAGGATACTTTTCATAATCATACACCTTGCAGCTACAGCTCTTCTCTATCAAGTTCACAACATAATTCTTCCCATTTTTAGTGTCGGTTACCTCGTACTCAAGCTCATAAATATTAAGCTCACGCACTGGTGTTTTCTCAGCTGTGCTCCATAGGTTATGCAAGTGAATCTCGACAAGAGGAACCAGTTTGGTATCAATCGACCCAGCCACAGAGTCCTTCCGATGTTCATTAAACCAGTCTGAAAACTTTTTGATGATTGTATCCAACAATGGTATTAAAGCATAACTCTTGGCGTCTCTAAACACGCTGTTCATTGACTCCACACTGTAGCTAGTGTCCAAGTTGTATCTCACACCTGGGGGAATAAACCCGAGCCCATGTGCTTTTATCAGTATGCTCTTCCAAATACTTGTACGCTGGAGGAAATCTCACCTTAAAAGATGCGTAAGCAGACTCGAACTCAGCCACCGTGTAACACCTAGCCAACTCCATAAATCTCTGTGCGACTACGACTTTGGTTGTGTTACAAGCATGCCCTCTCACATTCTGAGACAAATGCCATATACAATGGCCATGGTGAGATTGTGGAAACACATTAGCTACAGCCGCGATTAGGCTCTGGTTTCTATCACTCATAAATACTAATTCAGAAGAGTCTGGTATAGTAGTTTTGAGCATCTCGAAAAACCATGTCCAACTAGCATTATTCTCCCCGTCGAGTACACCAAACGCAAGCGGATAATGGTGACAATTAGGATCTTGAGCTTTAACAAATACTAGTACACCACCATATCCATTGTTCAGAAATGTGGCATCGACAACTATCACCTTCCTCATGGCTGCAAAACCTTCAATACAAGCTCCCATAGCTATGAAGAGGTACTTGAACTTATTTGCCTCATCCAACTTCACCCCTGTTTTTGTTCCCGGATTGACCTGCTCTAACATATACAAGTAGCTATATGGCATCTTGTAGCGGGACGAGCCCTCGATCGCTACGTAGCGACCGAGCCTTGGCTTGAGCATGGTCGCTAAGTAGCGACCGAGCGGGACGATCGCTCGGTCGTTACGTAGCGACCGAGTTTGGTCGCGTTCGGTCGCTACGTAGCGACCGAGCTTTGGCTTGAGCTCGGTTGCTACGTAGCGACCGAGCTGGACGATCGCTCGGACGCTACATAGCGACCGAGCTTTGGCTCGAGCTCGGTCACTACGTAGCGACCGAGCGGGACGAGCGCTCGGTCGCTAAGTAGCGGCCGAGCCTTGGCTTGAGCTCGGTCGCTACGTAGCGACCGAGCCTGAGCCCAGGCTCGGTCGCTACGTATCGACCGAGCGGGACGGACGTTCGGTCGCTGCGTAACGACCTGTTTCGAGCTTTCGTCGGACATCTCGATTCTTTCTTCCGTAAAGCTTTTTCATAAGGAAGAATCTATTTCGAAAAGTACTCTTCGGAGAAATTCTTATTTTCTTCCTCGGACGTTTTGAATGTTAAATTTGTCGTAACCGTTTTTGACCCCAACAGTTAGCCCCCCAGCCCGTTAGAGTTGTCACTTATATAAGTAGTGAGCTCTTGTCATTCATTTTCTTCACACCTTCCCTTCTTCATTCCTTCAAACTCATTCAAAAATTAAAAAACTCTATAGTTTCATAACTTTCCTCTCAACATGTCTTCCTCCCAAGGTGATAAGAAGGATTCCGACGTCGAGATGGGCGAGGCCACTTCTCCGGCTCCGGTTCTAACTTCTCCGGCGGAAGCGCCGGCTTGTGTTGCCGGTCATCTTTCTTTCCGAGAGGAACTAGTTCGTCG
>NW_013617930.1:10165-10359 GCF_000695525.1 Brassica oleracea var. oleracea
CGTCTTCTTCCGCGCAGGTCGTTGCCTCGTGTCATGGGACCGAAGTCATGGCTCTTCTCCCGCAAGCCCTACCTGCAGGATCTTCCACGACTCTGATCCTCGTCGAGAACAAGGAGAAGGCCGCTGACTCTATGCCTCCTCCTCCATCCAGAAAAGACGTCGTTCTGGCATTGCGTGCTCCTAGCGCTGTCCTG
>NW_013617930.1:11621-12323 GCF_000695525.1 Brassica oleracea var. oleracea
CTTGTTGATTGTTTCAGCCTGTCCGTTGCACTGCGGATATCTGGGAGTTGACTTGTTGAGTCGTATCTTCCATTTTTCGCAGAATGCTTCGAATCGGGTGGAGATGAACTGAGACCCGTTATCGGTTACGATCTCGTAAGGAACTCCATGCCTACAGATGATGTTTTTCCATACGAAATTCTCGACTTGGACGTCCTTAATACTTGCGTACGAGTCCGCATCTACCCATTTTGAGAAAAAATCGGTAAGGACTAGAAGGAAACGCTTTTGCTTTGAATTATGCAGAGGTCCGATAATATCCATGGCCCAGCGCATAAAGGGGTAGGGCGATGTGATGGAGGAAAGAACTTCGGCCGGTTGTCGGATGGTTGGTGCATGCCTTAGGCATTTTTCGCATTTTCGTGCGAATTTTTCACAATCTCCGAACATTGTCGGCCAATAGTATACATGGCATTTGATTTTCAAGGCTAGTTATCTCCCACCGGAATGGTTGCCGCAGGAGCCGGAATGTATTTCCTCCATTACTTTTCTCGCCTTTTCTCCTTCCAGCACGTCATGAGTGGTCCGGAGAATCTCCATTTGTAGATTTCGCCGTCCATTGTTACGAAGCGTGCGGCCTGTGTTCGGATCTTGCGAGCTGCCCATTTTTCGGCGGGTAGTTGCCCGTCGACGATGTAGTCTCGAATCGTCTGAAGCCATGGG
>NW_013617930.1:12458-12570 GCF_000695525.1 Brassica oleracea var. oleracea
CCTTTTGAGTCCTGGATCGGAACTTGATGCCAGGGCCGCGAGGGCGTCCGCCTAGACATTCTCGAAACGGGGGATCCACGTAAGGGCAAAAGAGTCGAAGTCTTGAGCTAGA
>NW_013617931.1:0-9525 GCF_000695525.1 Brassica oleracea var. oleracea
GGAAAGAAAGGTTAGAATTAAATAATGATCATTAAATTAGTCAATCAAATCTTTGGAAATATATAGGACTGATTTATAAAATATGGTTATATAATCTCGTGAAAGTGATGGTAATCATCCGAAGATATGAGACATGATAAGGATATTTACAGACTCTGGTTATATTGACCTCCAGCAGCTGAAATCTTAAAGTTTTCAAGCTCTCTCCATTCTCCCAGCTGTATATCGCGTTGTACACGATACATCAGAGTTCTTTTGCATGAGGCATGAATTTTTTGACCCTGCGAAAACGTAGTATTAGATTCAATATAATTTGGGATGCCTTAATTAAATTAATTATAAACCTTATGATCGTACCGTTTCGTCAGCGAAGATGCACTCAAGAGATTCGCCCCCATAATCAGTCTTTGTTTTCCATGTATGAAGAAGCTTGAGTCGAATTCGCCATTCCTCTTTAAAAGGCTTGAGATCATTGATAAGAACCATTTTTCTTGAGGCAGACATGTTTGTTTTATGAGATGTGTGTGGATGTTAAAGCCGTCTTGGATTCGGTATATATAGATAAGTGAATAATTTAGGTCAAGAGGAGTTATGGACTGGTTAGATTTAGTGCGTATATTCTCTGATTTTATAATTGATCTGTTGTAAATATTATAGGATTCGTTGTAAATATTGTTAAATAGGTTGCCCGAAATTATGGTAACTAATTTAGTTTTAATCCGAACTAAATTATGAGACAATGTAATCTACAGCAAAAAGATATGCACCTTGGTATTCACGTTTACTTAGGTAACATCTTTTGTAAAACAAATATTTTGAGACGATATAGAACTGATTTAGAAATATGGTTATAATTGCTTGCAAGGAGTTATTGCGTGGTTAGATTTTATGCGTATATTCTCTGCTTTAAATATGTTAACTAATTCCTATATTTTGTAAATATTATGAGAGTGGTTTTTTTAATATTGTTATATATGTTGACGCAGATCATGGTAACTAATTACGAAGGCAGCGGACGGAAATTATGAGGCAAGGTAATCTCAAGCAAAAAGATATGTTACTTGGAGAAAAATATAACGTGGAAAGAAAGGTTAGAATTAAATAATGATCATTAAATTAGTCAATCAGATCTTTGGAAATATATATGACTGATTTATAAAATATGGTTATATATCTCGCGAAAGTTATGGTAACCATCCGAAGATATGAGACATGATAAGGATATTTACAGACTCTGGTTATGAAATATCCAAAATTATATGATTACACATTAAATAAAGACGATCACATAAACAATATTGACTTACATTGGTGCTAAATAAGTGAAGGGTTTATATTATGAATTAAACAATCTCACTTGATTTAACAAATATTTTTAAATGAGCATCGGAATTGGAATATGGGTAGAAAGAATAGATCTGAAGTTTTAGGAGCTATTAACCATCGTAGTGAGAGTGTTCCACGTTAAGTTGCTGGTTAGGTAATTTTCTATTGGACTATTGATTATTGGCAAAACACATGCTTTTTCATTAAAAATGTGATTCAAAGTAAAGTAATGAAAAAACAAAGCGAAAATCATAAAGAAAATGGAAATTCAAAAACCAACATGAAACAAAACCTAAATAACAAACTAAGCATATGTAGGGTAACCCTCACATAACTAATCTTATTTTTTCTTCTCCATTTTGATATTCATAGCACATAACTTGTTGGATGTAGAATTTATGTCATTAAGATCACCATCTCTTTCCTTGCGCTTAGAGAAAGATGCTGAAACATCTTCAGATGAACTCTCATTGTGTTGATCAACCAAACGAACCTAAGAACGGATCAGACGTTTAGCTCCAAACAATCTCATTCATATATTGCGTACTTCTATAAAATAACCATATTCATACCTCGCAGGTAGTTAGAGTGGAACTGGTGACAATGGAATTCGCTGTGATGGACATCTTGTATAGATGCCTAGTTGGTCTGTATATCCCGGTTGCTGGGTAAACCAAGAAATTCTCGAGGAACTTCCATTGATCAACCTGTAAGTTCTTAACACGGCCAAGGAAGGCACTCTTACAGGTACAATGTATCTCAGATCCCTACAATAACAATTAGAACTACATTGGTTAGTCCTTGGCAACAAAAAATTCTAGAAAACAAATAGATTCAAACAAAAAATATACCATCCTATCTTCAAGTATGAACTCGAAAGTGTCTTCTCCAGAATAGTTTGAATGTTGTGTCCACGAATGAAGAACTTTCACTTCAACCTTCCAAGTAGTTTTATATGGTTTGAGATTGTTCAACATAGTTATTTCACTGTTTGTAACCATAGCCATAGTAAGTTAAAAAGAAAAGGTCGCCGACTGCTAATAAGAACCTAATAGAACTTTTATAATTGTTTTTTTGTGGTGAGGTGTGGAGAAATCTAGATTATATAGGTAGGTGATTAATCTAGGGTATAAGGTTAGCTAAACCATATCGTTTAGAAGATAAATGGGCCACGAGAATTTGCAATTTTTATAAAGGCTTATGCTTGTTTAAAAATATACGAACAGTAATTAAACCTGTAGCCAAACAATATTCACTTAATATACTATCCTTACTTCCAAACATTCTTATTGTGTACTTCAACTTTAATAATATAGATGTCACATTTTTTTTGTGAATGTGATTGATTGTAAAGAGAATATGTTACAAACCACTTCTCAAATAATGACTAGAAAATTAGTTATTTCTTTCTTCTTTTTATAAAACTAGGATAAAACATGCGCCTTGCGCAGATTGAGTTTATTTGTACATATTACCGATAATTTCTTTTATATATTTGATCATTTTATTTACATATACAATTTTTTTTTTGTTATTATATAATTTCTTTCCAATGGATCAGATCAATTTTTATTAAAAATTGTAGAACAAAACTATAATTAATATATTATGGGTTGATCGGATTGGACATTAAACAAATTATGACACAAGAACCTTATTTTATCCATCAAACACATTCTTCAAAAAAAGTGAACAGTATTGCTTCTACTGTTGAATTATTTTGACTTTTATCTTTCATATGGCTTTGAAAGGTTTCAGATCAACTATTGAATTGATACATGTCATTTTAATGTTTTTAGTCGTATACTTAAGGAAACCTTACATTTTTGTAATTTAAAGTCGTTTTAAAAATTCAAAAATATAAAATATAAGAAAAAATATAACATATAAGGTTTCCTCATTTTTGTATTTTAAAGTCGTTTTAAATTTTTTTAAAATATAACATATAAGGTTTTCTCATTTTTGTAATTTAAAGTCATTTTAAAAATTCAAAATATGACATATAAGAAAAAAATCTATTTTTTATTATATGGTTAATGTGATTGTTTAATTTTTTTAATAATATAAAATTAAACAAAAATGAAGAAGGGTGGAAAAATTGTTATCAAATATTTATTATTCATAATCATTAATTACCATATATATGTTAATAATCATATTAGATAATTCCGTAGCTTTTATTTAAGGAAAGAATACACACTTCTTATATTTTAGGTTAATATAATGTTCTCTAGTAATTAGATTTGGACCAACATTTTTTTCAATTGATTCTTAAGCTGCCACGTAAGCTAAATTGATATCTTAATTAAGTGACACCTAAGCCGGGTCACTTTTTAATTAGCACAAACTTAAGGTTACAACTTTTTAAATGATTCTCAATTAATATATAGGGGATCCAACCGTTGATAGTTCATCTAAGTTGTGATCGCATGTCTCAAGTGTACTCAACAAGCAGATTTGGTTTTAAGAACTAACAAGCGAAGATATTTAATTTAAGGCACAATAAAAGAAACCTTCTTAATATGAACTAGATCTCGATCCGCGCAACCGCACGGATTTTTGTTTTCATTTATTTTTATATAAATATTTTGTTTTCAATTCTAAATTGGTACATATATATATAATATATATGTGTCTATCAATTTTTAAAACATAATAAGTTTACGATATATTTTTTCATTGAATAGATTGTTTCAAACTTTCACATGTATTTGTATCTTCTTTTATATATATTTTCGGATTATTATTCCATCATTAAAATTGTAACTATATATACAAAGATTAGTAAAATATTGTTTTATTGTCATATTCAAAGATATTGTAACATTTCACAAATTTATAAAGTTTTAAAAAAATTAAACTTTTCGCTTCACAAATTTATATTATCCAGTAAATAATTAAACATTTAGTTTTTGTTTAATTTTTTAAATAAACTATATAGTTTAAAATTTGTTTTCATTGGTTTAAGGTAGTAAAGATTAATCATTGTTAGATAATATGATTTTTGTTATTTAAAAAAATCTTCATAATTTTAAAAGTTAACATCAAAAAATATTTAAATATTTAACATATGAAGGTATAGTATTACAACATTAAATTATATATCTATTTAATTTATACTATCTATAAATCCAATGGATCTTCTATTGTTTAAATCCAATTATTGATAGCCCAATAAAAATTTCTGGTACGCCCAAAATTTAAATGATAAAATTAGAGATTAAATGTAACATGACTTTCTAGGAATAAGTCCATTAGGTACATTTTTTTAAAAAAAATCACACATGAATCAATGTTGTGACTTCTGCTTTAATATATAAGATACTAGGGTCGGCCCGGACTACGCCCGGGTTTTTTTATTTAAATATTAATTATAATATATATATATATATATATATGTTTTATTTTGATATGTAAATATTATATAAATATAAGTAGCTAGATAATTATAAAATTATTTTTAATTATTTATTGTTTTCTGTCTTATGAATTTCAATTAACCCAATTTCTTACAATAAAATTTTCCGTTGGTTTATTTATTGAATGAAACTTGTGTAGCTTAAAATCATGCATGCATTAAAGATGAATCGAATCTAAACTACACCGAAGTAAATCTGGTTATGTTATGTCATTTTTCTTTGAAACAAAAGGCTCAAAAGAAAAGGACCCAATGAGAATAGAACGTATTGCTTTATGTCAATTTCCCTTTTAAGTTTAAAATATGTATCTCATATCTCACCAACACGCATGTCTCTGCGCGTGTATGACACTTCCATTCATGTTAATTCCCAATAACTAATTAAAAATGAAATAAAAACCTTTGATTGCTTCTCTTATCTTCTTATGATTCGTTCGGAGCAATCTTTGCTTTGATAATATCTATATTTCTTTGGACAAAAAAAACTATATTTCTCTCTTGATCGAGTCATAGCGGAATTGAGAAACCGATCTGATTTACTCGCCACCGCTTAAACTGTGGAATATTTTCATTAATTGGCTTGATTTTCTTTTTTAACCTCTTCAGTGTTGTTGTTCATCATCTTTTTCCCTCTGCCTCTTTATACTCTGCAAAACCTATCGCCAATAATTTTAAACTCTTGAATGTTATTAAGTTACCGGAGGTGGCGGCGAAATGAACCGTCACTGTTGATATCGCCTCCAACCAAGGCGAAGTCAGTGGCATCCAAAAACTCACGGTACGCTCCTTCTTTTCCTTTCCGTTTCAAAAGTTTCAGTATTTTCATATGCTTTCATTATAGTGGTTATCTCTCTGTATTTGGGCTATATCACAGTGTGAACAAAAAGCCCACTAAACCGTAAACAATTATGAAACGCAGCATCCCACATCAAAAGTTAATGAAACGATGAGTTTTAGGCAAAGAAGACAGGTGTCGCACTCACAATCAATGACTTTATGACGTGGCGCAATAGGAGGAAGACAAACATTTTTTTATATATATAGATAATATCGTCAGGGCCAAGCTTGAAGATTGATGGACCCCAAGCCTAAAATACTTAAGGCCAATAATTAATATGTTAAAAACACTAAAAATATGGGTAGGATGAACGTTCGAACCTATGACATTATGAAGGAGAAATCAGGTTAAAACAACTAGACTACAGTAAAATATTACTGTCTTCTTGGCCCGAAACTATTTAATATAACAGTAGACCCATCATCCAGGACTTCTCTGAATGTAATATAAGATGTATTACTGTAACAAGTTTATCTAGCTATAAAAATAGTCCAACTATATTTTGTTAAGCTTTTCAACACCCAAACATTTTTGCTACTCAATATAATAGTCAAACTAATTATTTTTTTCTCATTTTAATACACTTACTTTTAAAACTATGCCTATTTTAATAGGAGATATCCAAACTATACTAATTTTAATAAACAAAAATATTAATAAGTTTCAGACAAAGCTTAAAATATTTAAAATTCAAAATTTAAATCTTAAAATTTTAAAATTTATTTTAAATTTTAAGAATAAAATTAACTAAATTTTGGATTTTTTTTAAATTTAGAAAAAAAACATTTTGAATAAAATAAATAAATGATTTTAAACTTTCAAAAACAAACTAAATTTGAAATTAAAACTAAAACTAATATTAAGAAAATGCAAGATTATCTAAATATAGTTACTTTTATTCTTAAAATTTAAAATAAAATTTGATCATTTTAAGATTTTTTGAAATTTTAGAGATTTCTAAGTTTTATTTGAAACTTATTATTAACATGAGCATACTTTATGTATTAAAATGAGCACAATTTAAAAGTAAATGTATTAAAATGAGCAGAATAATTAGTTTGGGTATTAAACTGGATAAAAAAATTTGGGTATTAAAAAGTTTAA
The DNA here is from genome assembly GCF_000695525.1 of Brassica oleracea var. oleracea. NCBI lineage: Eukaryota > Viridiplantae > Streptophyta > Magnoliopsida > Brassicales > Brassicaceae > Brassica > Brassica oleracea. The sequence continues at coordinate 6,687 of NW_013617931.1, forward strand.
CAAAATTTAGTTGCGTTATTTTTATGGAATTTTCCCTTTTAAAAATGAATCTTTGTTTCTCAATATAATTTTATTTTTGTAATATTCATACTTTATAGATCGAATGGTCATAGTCAATGGTCAATCAGACATATCTTGTTTAGTAATGTTCCTAATTTTTTCTTTGACCTTTGTCGAATCTTATACACCACTTATTTAGAAAAGGAAGAAAGAAATAAGTAAAACATTAGCGATATTATGCTTTTTGTCATCAAGGATATTGTGTTTAAAAGTGGTATTTAAAGTTTCTGCACATGGATTAATAAAAAAAAAATTTATATAATTTATTTTGGTTACATAAGAATATCATTAAATAAAATTAGTTCAACCAATAAAAAATACTATTTGTAATTGGTCACGAAATTCGAATGATATTAAATTTTATTTAGAATAGTGAATACATCAATTATTTTGCTACAAAAATATTTTCTGTAAACACCACTTAAATTGATATGGAAGGAATATATAGCAAGATTTTCTTAATAATCTATAAGAAGAAAATATATATGCACATATTTTAGGTAAACAAAAAAAAAGACTAGTCAAAATGATAATTAATGGATAAATATATTGCCTTTTTAAAATTATTTGGTGACATAATTTACTTTATATTTATCTTTTTGTATAAATAATACCAAGAATATAAAATCACACTTTTCAAGAGAAGCACATCACAAGATTGTTTAAGACTCAAAAACCATGAAAATACAGGCATCCTTGATACTCATGTTCATCTTCTCTTTCTTTGCTTTACATCAGTGTATGCATATATTTTATCATTTTTAAAATTTATATTTCTTTGTTTATTCTTTAATTTATTTCTCAAACTATTTCTTATTTTTTCGTCGTTAATGTTTGTTTGATGTATGATGATTTATATGTGAAGGTGCAAAGATGAATGTTAAAGGAATAGAGGATTCAAACATAGTCATAACATCAAATTGTGTTCAGGCTGGGTGTTTTCATATATTTAAAAAAGATTGTTGGTGCTGTCCAGGACCAGATCGCAAATGTTGGAAAGACAAAGCTTCGTGTGATGCTATATGTCCTCGTCCTCCAAAATAATGTAATAAATCTTAATGTATTAGAAATTGTTTTTCAGTGACGCATATTAAAGTATTCAATAATAAAAAATAAATTAGTTTTACCTATATTATTCTTCTTATTTATAACTTTAAATTTTATTTAAATACTTAGGAAATAAAATAAGAATCATGTTCCAGTTATGAAGCAAATCACATTTTAATATAGCAAATCTATTAAATTATGAAACATGCAATGTTAATGTTATTCATATAAAATGAATCATTTTAAACCGCCATAATTTTTTGTACATTTTAAATTTAAATTTTTCATTCTCAAATTAGATAAAAACTTATAGTTCACCATTGGTTTATATTATTTTTGAAAATGTTAACTCCATTGAACAAGAGTGGAGTTATTTTTAAAAATAATTATTTTTTTGGTTTAAACAGTTATAATAAATTTGTATAGTGACAAGACTCCCCATAGTTGAATTGAAACTAACATTGGAAAACGACACTAAACGGCAAAAATCATATTAGCAATGTTATTCAAAATATGCTTAAAAATGTCAAATTGTTTTTATACAGTAAAATTGAAAATTTGATATTTAAATCAATATTATAATTAAATAGTTTTTAGGATCAATTGATATTTATTTTGCATGTATGATTTTTGTAATAGTCGAATGCATGATGCATCTTAATTTAAAGGAACAGTGGTTTAGTTTAGGTAGGATTTTTGTTCTCCACAAAAAGTGCATTGGGCCTCTAGATTATTACTTGACAACTTAGCATACACAAGAAGACTGGCCTTAGAAGCCCTGAGTACAAAAATAAAGAATTTTTCTTTTCGAATGCTATAAGATGCTTAAATCAGTAAAGTGTCTGGGGCTAATGAGTAATCGCGTCCATAGATCAGGATTCCTATCGGATGTGAGTGTTTGGTATAACAATACCTAATCAACTCTATAGAAGTGGGGTTATAACTCTTTAGAGCAACATTATCGGGCGGCCCTTGGCCCGTCCTTAGTGTTTTTGGGCTCGAAAATAAATGAAAAAGAAAAGATATCGTTGGGTTCGGACCTTAGTTAAGGGATTTTTGGACGCGTCCCGTGAGCAACGTGGCAGCATAGGAGTGGGAGATGTATTCGAAGTCGAACGAAGCCCTAGTCGGTGTGTTTCTTCTCTCTTCTCCAAAATCAATCGACATCTGAAATCTCCAATGGCGACGCCGCGATCTCCGAAGGCGAAGTAAAATCAAAAGGAATAATCGATCTCTTCAAATCGTTGGCTAACTCAGTTCACTCCACCTGCGTCGGTTCGCTTCCAAATCGTTTCAGAATCGTTGGCTAACTTAGTCCTTTCGACATCGTTTCAGAATCGACCCAATCTTGGCAAGGTATGTCTTTAACCTCCCTTGTAAGATTGAGAAACCGAGTAGGGCTGTGTAGATTCAATGGTTGTTTGATTTGATTATATGTTTGATTTGATTCTCTCGTCTCTTGTGATATAGATTCTATGGTCGGCTCTTGTGATTGAAGTGGTGGTTTGATATAGATATATAAAAAACGTATAGATTCTATGGTTCTTTGATGCTTGCAAAATCGTAAAGATTGTATGGTTGTTTGAGAATGAAAATTCGTATAGGTTGAATGAAAATTCGTATAGCTTGTATGGTCGGCTCGGGTCTTGCGTAGATTTTTGATTTTATGGTTGTTTCATGCTTGCAAAATCGTAAAGATTCTATGGTTGTTTGAGAATGAAAATTCGTATAG
>NW_013617931.1:11279-12474 GCF_000695525.1 Brassica oleracea var. oleracea
TGTGAACGATGGAAACTGCCATGTTTGGAAATGGTGGGATATCGCCGTGATGGAAGAGATGAGAGCCAGAGATAGACAAGTGCTTCAGCTGGCGGAAAAGGTAGAAAATCTTACACTTTACAGTGACTATGAGACTGACCAGTGGCTGGCTAGAGTAGAGAAAATTGTGGGTGATATAGGCAAGGAACAATCGAAGTTTAGGCAGGGATTTGAGTACTTTGTAGGGGTAATGATTGTCGTGACAATTTTAATAGGAATTGTGCTTATGGTAAAGTAAATGAAGATGGTGTTGTGTTTTGTGTATCGGATTCTGTTGACAATATGTAATGTAATGGACTGTAAACATATTTTTTTTTGGTACTATATGACAAATAAGCTTGAATAATATCTCGTGATCCACATATAAGTTGTCTCGTGATCCACTATATTCCAAATAAGCTTGAATTCAAATAAACAATTATATCAGAACATGTACCTTGGGCAACTTTTATTCAATCTATACGACTGTCACAGGGTGCGAAAAATTCTTTATTTGCTAAAACCCAAGAATCCGTTCGAAAAGATGTCGAGCGTGCCTTTGGGGTCCTGCAGGCTAGGTTCGCCGTTGTTAGAAATCCTTCTAATTTATGGGATAAAAAAAAATATCGAATATTATGAGAGCATGTCTCATACTCCATAATATGATTGTCCAAGATGAACGGAATTCAAACACTCTTGAAGAATTTCAAGATGAGGATTTTACATATACCGTCAAAAAGGCTACAAAACCCGGCAATATAATTGCTCGTCGTAAAGAAGTTCGAGATCCACATATCCATCAACAATTAAAAGAAGATTTGATTGAAAATATATGGGATAAATTTGGACATCTTCCAAATAACATATAATGTTATTTGCTTTCTATGAATTAAATAAAATGTTTGTCTGATTTTATTTATGATTTTTGTAAAAAAAATTTCACTACTTTGTAATTTTCCTTATGTTTTTAATTTTAATGTTATATGTATTTTTATTTTAAACTTCTCTTTTTAATGTCATTAATTATTAAAATAATTTGTCATTAATTATTAAAAAATTAATTTATTTACTAAGGGACTTTCAAAAGTCCCACCAATAATCTAATTTTTGAGTGAAAATCCTTAACTTTGTCCTTAACTCCAAATTAATCATAAAGTATTCTAAGGACATAAAATCA
>NW_013617932.1:0-5254 GCF_000695525.1 Brassica oleracea var. oleracea
GTTAGGAGGTCGATTTGGGTCGATGATGGGAAGACCTTCTCGTCCCGACATCTGGAGGAGGTCTTCCTCCGTATATCGAGCATATGAAGCATTCGGTGGCACCATCAAATCCGGATGGAGAGCTGGAGGAGCTGGAGGAGCTGGGGCAGGTGGAGGAGGTGGAGGCTGCTGTGGTGCAGACTGCTGTGGAGGACGCTGCTGTGGCTGGTCACACTGAGGCTGGAAATCAGCCTCATACTGAGGCTGGTAATCCGCCTCATACCGAGGCTGGTAATCCGCCTCATACCGAGGCTGGTAATCCGCCTCATACTGAGGATAGTATGGTGGAAGCTCATACTGCACAAGAGGCGCATACTCATGTGCGGATGATCTTCCCTGAGATTGGCTCTCAGGGACATACTCCTGTGCAGATGTAGTGCCGGATCTAGAAGCTGATGGGTCCGTCCGATCAAGAAATGTTTCCCCATACGTGGCGTAAGTCGCAGCTGCTAGGTTCCTAAGTCTCTTTCTACCATAAGCCATATCGTCAATCTGTTAAAAAAAACATTACACTTAGAAATTAATATTATTTAAATAAGTTATTAAAAATATTCTAAAACTAATTCCAAACTAAATCTAATTCAATCCTAAACTAATTCCAAGCTTAATCTAATTCCTTTCTAAACTAACCACCTAAAAACTATATAAAAAAACATTACCTTATGGAGAGGCGAGGTCGTTGTTAGAGAGAGAGGAGTGCGCATCGAAATAGCTTTGACGCCCCAGGTTTGTATAAGGATTTAGGTTTCGTCTTTAGTGGGTCGTAACTTCGTCATAATTTACATCTCACTTACGACGACAGAAAATTTACGACGAATTAAAAACGACGTCTACTTTTCATTTCCGACGAATTAAAGACGCACACATGAAGAATTACGACGAATTAAAGACGACCACGTTTAGCTTACGACGAATTAAAGACGAAATTGGCACAACCATAGTTAACAACTTGGTTACAACGACCGTTTTTTTAGGAAGACTTTAAATTATCTTCGAGAGAGTTATCAGAGCCTAAGGAACCCCCCGAAGAAACTAAATATTTTATATTAGTTTCTTGGGATGAGTCCTCGGGCTTCTGATAGATCTCTCGAAGAGATTTAGAATCTGTTTTAAGAATGGAAGATTGAACTTGTGCATTTTGAAATGAGGGAGTGAAGTTCATATTTATAGGCTTGAATCTAAGCATTCGTCCTAAAGTCGAAGTAATTTTACGACGACATAAGTACGAATATATTTTGCTTGTGTTTTAGTCGTCGTAAAATCACTACCAAGTTACGGTGAATGGTAAAAATATCTCGTAAAGGCATTCGTCGTGACTTTGTCGTAAAATAAGCGGCGTCTTTATTTCGTCGTTATTTACTTCGTGTTTACGACGAATTTATTGTTTACGGCAAAATAGAGAACCCACTTGGTTATACCCTAAAACCGAAACCCCAAACATCATAAGTTATACTCTAAACCCCAAACAACAAAATGTCATAACTTATCCAAACATTTTTTTTGACATTAAGTTCATACTTTAACAAAATAATGAAAACGACAAACAACAAATTAAAATATCATAACTTCAAGTTACAATAAGTTCATACTTAAACAAGAAAATGAAAACCACAAACAACAAAGTTACATAACTTCAAGTTCACTCGTCATCAGAACCGTCATCTAGATCATCACTTTCTTCAAATTCATCTTCAATGGCTTCATCCGCTACTTCGTAGGGCAGATCTTCATATCCCGGGTTTTCCGGACCAACAAGTAATATTTAATCTTTAGCTTGTTCTGGTATGTCCACTACATTTACGGCATCTTCTTGTAAAGGCGGTTGTTCATCACTCAATACTCGGCCCCGAGGTGTAACTTTTATTGTGGCTAACCAACATATTCCAGATTGTCTGATCCTCAGATATGGAATAAAACATACTTGGTCTGCTTGAGATGCCAATACATAGGGTTCAAATTTGTTGTACCTCCGTGTAACAATGATATCCACAACTCTAAACTTGCTATACCGAATACCTCTATTCTCGGTGGGGTCGAACCAGTCAAATTTGAAGAGGACACATTTCATCTTCACTAAACCAGAGAATTCCACTTCGATGATCTCTTGTAAGACCCCATAGAAATCTGTTTCACCTTTCACACATATTCCATAGTTAACGGTTGCTTAACGACTTCCATACTCATAGGTATGAAAAGTGTAACCTCGTGTGAAGTACATAGGTGATGTGGTGACCTTAGCAACGAAACCTTGTATCAATTCATGAACCCACAGACCGTAATGTGGATCATCATAATCAACCTGTAATTTACATCATTAATATGTCATAATATAACTAACATATTAACTTATTAATTATATTTATAATTAATGTGATTTATACCTGCGTTTTTAACCACTTCACAAAGTGTTGGTCTTTTCGTTTATTGAGATTATTAGTTGATATTCCGGGTATAGCTTCTTTAACTTGAGCCACAAAATTGATGTTTTAACAATTGATCATTATTAATTAATAGTATAATATTACAATAAGTATAAATATAGGGTGAAAACAATTTTAATTTGTACCTTTGGAATAACTGCATCTCGTTGCAGTTAAGGAGTATATATGTGTGGGCGCTGTGAGCGTCTTCTGTACTCGACCACCAAACTTCTTTTAGTTTCCCACCTAGACTTCCAATCTGACAGAATATGTCTGGAACATCTTCAACAATATATCTCGGCATAACACCACCATCATCATATCTGGTTAGAGCCCCTTTTTTGTGTACGGACTTGTGACCCAAAGTAGTACGAGGTGAAGTGAGATGTTTCCTCATTCAAACTCCCAGCAAGAATTGAACCTTCCACCCTTGCAAGATTTTTTGCTTTCCCTTTCAAATGTTTCATGGCAATGCCTCATACGGGAGGTGGACAACTAGATGTTCCATGACGTCAAAAAATGATGGAGGAAATTTTTTCTCCATATTGCACATTAAGATCAGAATATTCTCATCAAGTTGTCTAATGACATCCTCAGTTAAAGTACATGAGCTTAGATCTCTAAAAAAGCTCCAATACCTGCAAATAAGATGTGCAAACATAATTAATAAGATGAATTATGTATTTATGTTTTCTACATTAATTAAGAAGTAACTCGTTTGTTACCTGCAAATGCTTCGTGAACATTTTTTGGAAGCAACTCCGCAAATGCAAATGGTAGAAGTCGTTGCATAAACACATGATAGTCATGACTCTTCATCCCTGAAAATTTCTGTCCCTGTTCAACACATCTTGATAGATTTGATACGTATCCATCTGAAAACTTCACATCTGAGGTCACCCACTTGAATAACGCCGCTTTAGCTTCTACTGACAATCTGAAAATGGGAACTGGAATTTTCCCATCGTCTTTAATATGCAGCTCATTCCTAGAACATAATGCATGAAAATCCAACATTGAGTTCTTGTTATCTTTTGTCTTCCCGGGACGTTCAATAATGTATTGATGATGTTGTCAGAGAAGTTCTTCTCTATATGCATCACATCAAGATTGTGTCGTAGAAGCAGATCCTTCTAGTATGGAAGTTCCCAAAATATACTATTTTTGTGCCAATTATGCTGTGTCTCGTAACCATCAGCCATATTTGCAGTAGTATGCCAATTACCTCCTTTGCTGACTGTTTTCTCTGCACCATAGTAATCAATATCTTTCTCGATTTACTCTCCAGATAAATAAGGTGGTGCAGTGTCCCGTACAACCACTTTTGACCTGAACAATGTCTTGTTTTGTCGGTACGGATGGTTAATGGAAAGAAATCTACGATGACAATCAAACCAAGACGTCTTCCTACCATGCTTCATCTGAAATGCACATGTGCTTCCCATACAATAAGGACAAGCTAGTCACCCATGCGTAGTCCAACCTGATAACATCCCATATGCAAGAAAGTCAGTGATTGTCCACAGAGGAACTGCTCGCATTGAAAAATTTGTTTTCGTTGAACAATCATATGGCTGCGCCCCAGTTGACGACAATTCCTTCAATTCTTTTATCAGAGGTTGTAGGAAAACATTGAGAAACCGCTTCGGATGCTTAGGCCCAGGTATCAATATACTCATGAAAAGAAATTCTCTTTCCATACACATCTCTGGTGGAAGGTTGTATGGCGTCAGGATGACTGGCCAAAGCGAGTATTGTCTTACAGACATTCCAAAATAACTAAATCTATCTGTGCATAATCCAAGATAAACATTGCGAATGTTGCTTGCAAAATGTTTGTGAACCGAATTCAAGTGTTTCCACGCTTTTGAATCTGACGGGTGATTGATCTCGCCTTCCTTCTGAGTATGTTCGGCATGCCATCTCATCGCCGATGCAGTCTTTTCAGATTGATATAATCTCTTCAATCTATCCGTAATAGGTAAGTACCACATCCACTGGTACGGTACCCTATTCCGCCCACGTCCTTTTAGTTTATATCTTGGCTTCTTGCAAAATTTACACTCCAAAAATTATGCATCTGATGCGGCCATCAAATCAGTACCTGAACCAAGAGCCAACCAGTTGCACCAATCAGCTAAACAAGAGACTAACCAGGATATGTGTTCAGTAAAAACGGCGTATCTTAGAAACCATGAAGAATTTTGCCATGAAACCAATTTTCATGCATTATAAAATCAACAAGGAGTTAACCAAAATTGGAAGAATCTTCAAAGCTACGTGGACCAGGAAGATATGAATTTTACAAACCGGAGGTTCTCCAGCCCGTCCATCTGCGAGCATCCGAGTTTAGAAATTGTTTCAAGCCCAACCAAAAGGCGTTCCGACCCAAGCCAAAGCATGGACTTCAAGATGGATCTATTAGATTTCCAACAAGCCAAGAATGATGAGAAAATTCCACGGAAATATGGAGTTATGGCCCAATTCCCTAAACCGGTCAAACCAGTTCTTCAATTGCCTAATTTGGAGTCTCACCGGTTCAATCTTAGTCAAACCAAACAACGGCGACCAGGAGAGGTTTCTAAGCATCTGAGAAGTATATCCAGTGATTCAGGAGTAGTTGAAGAGTTCTTACCATGCACCAGAGTCCACATGATCAGGAAGATCTTATTGTTTGGGAACTTTCCTAAATTGGATGCATTCCCACTTTGGATGAAGCTTACCTACACCCTCAAACCATCCAGATAAAAAACCAGAATCAAATCCCTTGAAGAAAGCTTTTGGATCCAAGATAT
>NW_013617932.1:5324-12425 GCF_000695525.1 Brassica oleracea var. oleracea
ACGAGCCTATATAAGCTCTGTCTAGTCTTCATTGTAAGTCACCTTTCAATTCTTAAGAAATAATATCCAGTTTATCTTTTATCAAAGAATTTCTTTGCATAAAAGTCTGTTCTTTAGTTTCTAAGTGTGAGATACATTAGAAAGCTATTGAGCTCGTGGTTCATAGGTTCTTTGTGTGATACAGGAGCCTTGAGACACAGATTGAGAGAGTCAATCAGCACCCACGGATTGAGAGAGTCAATCATCATCTATCCACATCATCTACCCATCCTCCATCATCAAACATCTATCCATAAACCATTCCATCCCTTTATCTTTTCAGTTTCTATTCTTATTTTAACTATTCATAAACTCATTGTTCTTCATTGTTTCCAGGTTAGATTGGATTAAAAGGAAAAGCAAGTCGGCCATCTTCACCATCTTTCCATCCGGTCTTCATCTTACCGATAAGATCGACCCATCGCCCATCCATCTCATCGACCCAGCTTCCCAGCCTGCAACATTTGGTATCAGAGCTTAAAGCTCCTATATCTGGTGATATCAATCCATATCTATCCCTGTTCTTGTTTCATTCCTTGCTAGTTTTCATTTATAAAACCAAAAAGCCATAAAAAATTGTTATTTGCTTCAAGTTTGAATTTCTGCATTTTGTGTTCTTGAGAAAATAAAATGAAAAAGAGAAAGAGTTTAGTTAGTTTGATCCACGAAATTCCTTTGACATATTAGTCTATTTGTTTGCATTCATTTCCCCCATCTCCCCTTTCCATATTTAATTTTGCGTACCATAAAATCTGTCATTTTGAATTTTTCTCATTTATGTTGCATCCTTAAAATTGAAAAGAAAGAAAAGAGAATCTCATATTTGTTTCATACCCATTTCGTGCATACCATATAGTAGTTATATTGTGCATTTAAAAAAAAAAATACCATTTAGTCTTATTTGCATTAGTTTTATAGAATTGTTTCCCTTTTCGGTTTTTTTTGCATTCCAAACCAAGAAACTTAAAAAAAATAATAAAAAAATTGCATTTGTCATTTTTTTATTGCATATTTCATATCAGTCTGCCTTAGTTTATGCATATCATTCTTGCATTCAAAATATTTTTTTATAAGAATCACATTTCAATTATTTTCGAATTTTACATACCATATTTGCATATTTTGTTTCTGCACCTTCCATTTTAAGAAAAGTCAAAAAAAATATTTTTTCATTGCATTTGCTTCTTATCATTATTGTTCATATTTGCTTGCATAATTTTATCTCATTATAGTGTATTTCGTGCATATCTTTGTGCATTAAAAAAAAATCCATTTAGGTTTTTGTTTGCATTCATTTCAAAGAGCTGTTTCCATTTTAGGTTGTTTGCATTTCCTACAAAAAAAAATCAGTGTTATTTCTTGCTTCCATATTTATCATGACTTTTGTTTTATTATTACTCCATATTTTATTTATCACGAGCCTGCATTCAAAAAAAAAAAATTCAACTTAGTTTAGTTCACTTGGTCTATTATTTGCATATTTATCGGTTTTGCATAAGTTTCATTACTTATTTTGTTCATTTGCTCTATCAGCTATCTAAGCCACTAGTTTGATATATTTATCTTGCAAGGTACATCAATTCTAAGGCTATGGAGTATGAAGAAGATGATCTAAGTGAGATCAATACCTCAGAAATAGATTGGGGAGAAGAACCAGATGACTTAAGTGATGATGGAGAAGACCAAGAACACCAGTCTTGTTATGAAACTGATTCTGAAATCAGTTATGGACGCCATCATGAGGAGGTTGGAGATGAACCAGAGTCTCTTGAGCAAAGTTTATCCAGGTCCATTAGTAGATGGAATGAAGAAGACACACCAATCAAATACTCTTGGTCAAGACCAAGCAGTCCATGGACAGATTATGGTGGGGAAAAGGAGGACGAGTTGTATGAGGATTACAACCTTAGAGAGCAGAGAAGGCAGTAAGCTATGGACGTGCCCCATATAGTGTATCAGCTCAACCTAAACCCACCAGCACAAAGAGAGCTCAACAAACACCAACCGGCCAAAAGAAGGGAGTAAGCAAAGATTCTGCTTATACATCCAACACTCTAGTGTTTTCAGGTTCCAGCAAGAACCCTGAGGTGTATTTGAGTTGGGAAATTAACATGGAGAAGTGTCTGCGGTCCAACAACATTCCCAAAGAAAAGAAGCTATCACAAGACTTACGAAACCCAAGAACCCAACTTGCTATAGATGCCATAAACGTGGGCACTTTGCTGCTGTTTGTCCATTTAAGAAAACCTTGAAAGAAACATCACTAGGAGAGCAAACTGAAATATCAAAAATAAGTGATAGTTTAATTCAATCTGATTTGTTGGTTTCCAATGCTTGTATAATGCACTTGTCTATGTCAAAAGGTTTTTATACAGGTACTAAGGGGTATGATGAGTCCATTAAAGAAGAACCAACCAAAGGAAGTGATATTCTTGTTCCTTTAGAGCTTTCAAATTCTGTAATTATGCACTTGTCTTTGCCAAAAGATTTTGATCCAGGAATGAGACAAGTTGATGGATGACCGGACAATGATGAGAAGTTTAAGGAGAACTAGGGACAGCACCTGACTTGTCCACAAAACGTTGAAGAAGTTACAAGAAACAGCAAGAGTACACAAGCTGTCAAAGAGCAAATTATACTTCAACTTGCTGAAACAATTTGGGTAAATCTAAACTTTACTTTTCCGATTTATAAATTTTCAAACCCAGGTATAATTCACTTGTTTCCTGCCAAAAGTGTTGAATTTGTTTCAGGAACAGAGACTAAAGATCATATGTATGATCCACCCAAGGAGAGCACAAGGTGTTTATATGCCAAGAGAAAACAAGAAATTGTCCACAGCCACACCTTGATTCCATACGACCCAGGAGATCAAGCACCACCCATCAGAGTGCCAGACCAAAACAGAGGAGTAGTGTTGTCGTTCCTACCCAAAGGAGAACCACCAGATGTGCCATCAAAGATCAAACTGATCAAATACAAAGGTAAGATCCTAGAATCTCAAAGGAGGATGAAACCTAACTTGCTCTATCTTGGTGCAGATTATCCTGTTTCGAGGTCAAAACTTTTTCAAGGGAGAGGGTATGATGCGGCCATCAAATCAGTACCTGAACCAAGAGCCAACCAGTTGCACCAATCAGCTAAACAAGAGACTAACTAGGATATGTGTTCAGTAAAAACGGCGTATCTTACCAACCATGAAGAATTTTTCCATGAAACCAATTTTCATGCATTATACACTCAACAAGGAGTTACGAAAAATTGGAAGCATCTTCAAACCTACTCGGACCAGGAATATATGAATTTTACAAACTGGAGGTTCTCCAGCCCATCCATCTGCGAGCATCCGAGTTTAGAAGTTGTTTCAAGCCCAACCAAGAAGCGTTCCGACCAAAAACAAAGCATGGACTTCAAGATGGATCTATTATATTTCCAAAAATCCAAGAATGAGGAGAAAATTCTATGGAAATATGGAGTTATGGCCCAATTCCCTAAACCGGTCAAACCAGTTCCGCAATTGCCTAATTTGGAGTCTCACCGGTTCAATCTTAGTCAAACCAAACAATGGCGACCAGGAGAGGTTTCTAAGCATCTGAGAAGTATATCCAGTGATTCAGGAGTAGTTGAAGAGTTCTTACCATGCACCAGAGTCCACATGATCAGGAAGATCTTATTGTTTGGGAACTTTCCTAAATTGGATGCATTCCCACTTTGGAGAATAAGTGACCAACGACCAAGCCATCAAAGCTGCAGCGTTTTGGAAGCATTCCTTACTTTTATAAGAGTCTTAAGATGCACCAGCACTCACCAGAACACACGGATTCAAACAAGACCAGACTTGCCATCTTTGGAGCTATTTTTGGAATTATTTCCCATCAATTCCCAACAGCTCTTTTCAAGCCAAGACTACAAAGATTTCGGCCAAGTCTTCAGCATTCAAGATGTTCCCAAGAAGCTTACCTACAAAGATTTCGTCGTAACGACGACATAAACATGATGTTACATTACGACGACACTATTGTAGTCGTAATTTGTGGTCGTTATGACCATGTTTTCTTGAAGTGTAATATTATAGCCATGTTTTCTGATTCTTATTGGTAATATTGATCCAAATTCAGATTATTACAACATTAATATTATAATTAGGTTTATCTTATATTTAATTTATGATTTTAATGGTTAATATTATAGTCAGGTTCTCTAATTCTTATTAGAAACATTGATCTAAAAATAGATTATTTCAATATTAAATGTAATATTAAAGTTAAAGCATCATTGAAATATATGTCATAGACTATAAATTCAATATTTATGCTAAATATTTTATATATTTTAAATATAAAAAAAATCATATTCCTAAATAAACAAATTTGTGTTTATAACAAAAATCAAACTAGTTTTTAATCCAGAAAATAACAAATATTCAAAATAATCATTTTAAGCAAAAATAGCAAGTAATATATAAACAACAAAATGAAAATTAACCTAAAATAATTTAAAAATATCGAAGCATGAAAAATAGGATAAAATATTAAATAACATAAAAATAATTGACAAATAATAAACATAATATAAGTATCTAAGAAAATACAAAGGTATTTTTTCAATTTATTCTTTTTTTCTCACGGTTTTTAAAATCTAATTTTTTTGACAATATATGATGTTTATTCACTTTTGTTATTGATGTTTTATGAATTGTTACTGTTTATAATGATTTCAGTGTCTCCGGAGTTCTTTACAATTCACAAGTATAATAAGTGTTTTATTACAAATTCAAGTTTTCTAATTTGATTATTACCATAAAATGATTTTAATCCAAAATCAACATCCCATAAATATGAAACAAAAAACATACATTTAATACATTGATGGCCATTATGAATTTTGAAGCTATATAATTTATAATATATCTAATTTAATAATTTGAAATTTGTATAAAATAAATATTAGAACTAAAACTTGTCATGTATATATATAAGACTTGGTCCCAGATTAGAGACAATCATGGAGAAGTGAGCTCGAGCAGTAGTATCTGGTTACCACAAGGGGTTCTCCGGTTTGCTTTCATAACATGGCTGGCGGTACAAAACAAGCTTTTAACAGGAGACATAATGAGAGTTTAGGAATTGAACAAGAGTGTGTGCTCTGCGGGGAAAAGGATGAGACTCGGGACCATCTATTTTTTGCATCTCCATATTCTTATACCGTTTGGGATAGACTTGCTAGCAGGTTAATTGGATCAGGAATCAATCCAGATTGGCATGATACTTTGAGCATGCTGCAGGGAGGGATGAGAAACCAAGTGGACCGAATTCTTCTTCGGTTGTTTTTTCAAACGAGTGTATATCATATTTGGAGAGAGCGTAACGCAAGAAGACATCAAAAGGGACCCCAGTAGGTGGATCAGGTGATTAAATTTACTGATAAAACGGCGAGGAACAAGATCTATTCTCTCAAATATGGAGCTGATCACAAGCTTGGAAGTCTCGTGAGGAGGTGGTTTGAAGTGAATGGCTGTTAACAGTCTATATGAAACTTTACACATTCGATCCTTTCTGTTTTACCATAGGAAAAGGTTAAATCTCATTCTTTTGTAAATGTTAATTTTTTGATTGCTCAATAAATTTAAAATTTCATCAAAAAATGATATGCAGACCATCATCAAGTACTTTTTACAAAACAAGTGACAACCATAAAAAAAAAGTATGCCATATCTTTTATACACTAAAACCCAAGTTAGTCTGCCAATCAAATTTTGACACCTTTATCCTATTTCATATTTTCAAGATTAAAATTTTATGTGCAAAATAATAAAACCAAAAATGAAAAAAAAGGGAAAAAGATGAAGAGTAAAACACGATTCTTAATCCCAATCCAATTCACTAAATTTTTTCCAATAGTTATTGCCCACACCTCCATGATCACCACTCACGTCAATCTCTTATAGCTACCTTCATTTCATAATTTATATTTCTGCGATCTCATTCTATGTTCTTACTCAAATCCACACAGCATTTCTTCTCCAAGATAAACTGGTATTTGTTGTATCATCTCATATTCTCCTTTTTTGGCTCAATTTCTCTAGATCTCACTCTTTTTTCTATTTTTCCACTACGGCATTTGTATATCAAGCTTTGCTTGCACGCAAGGTTTTTCTTAGAAGAACTCGGTTTGCATCTCCTTTTCCAAATATGAAAGTCTGAGACAAAGAGAGAATTAAAATGTTTTTTTTTTTTGTATATTGCATGCAATAAAAACATGAGGGAAGAAGACAAGACACTCTCGCTCTAGCAAGAACGAAGCATTATTGGCTCAACATACAAACCGACAAACGAAAAGCCAAAACAAACAGAAGAGTTTTCTCTGCAACAAACGAAGGAGTAATACCGTCCATATTCTGAAAGAGTTTTGTTTGGGTTCACCGTCTAGGGTTTAGTTATTTAAGATTCAATATCTTTTAAAAAAATAAACAAAATAATAGTCTGTCAAGTTATATTATATTTTTAAATAAAAAAATATTAGTAATTACCAAAAAAAGAAAATTTTTAATAGTATTAACACCATCATCAAAACACTAAATCCTAAACTTTAAATTCTAAACCCTCGGGTAAAACCTAAATCTTTGGGTATATCCTAAATTTTAAATCATAAACTTAAAAACTATATTTTAAAAATACTAAACCCTAAATCCAAGGGTTTTAGGATTTAGAGTTTTTAAGATTTAGCTTTTAATGTTTATGATTTAGGGTTTAGAATTTATCCAATGGTTTAGAGTTTACCCAAGGGTTTAGAGTTTACCCAAGTGTTTAGAGTTTAGGTTTTAGGGCTTAGTGTTTTATTGACAGCGTTAATAATGTTTAAAAAATAATAAATTGGTAATTATGACTAATTTTTATTTATTTTAAAAACATAATATAACTTAACAAATTGTTAATATTTTATTTCTTTTAAAAAAAATATTGAATCTGAAATAACTACATCATATTGGTTGATAAACACCTACATGTTCACCATAGGCACTACAAGAAAACATCAAGGATTCTGAGGGAAAAAATCGTCGGA
>NW_013617933.1:0-10196 GCF_000695525.1 Brassica oleracea var. oleracea
ACGCTTATCGGTACCTCACCTGAGGGTCATATTCGGGTCCAACACCCATGACTGCCACAACTGACTGCCACAACTTCTCCTCTAGAACCTGATAGACACAGAAAAATACCCAAAAGTAATCCTAGAAATCAAAAATAAAAGACAAAAATATGTGCAAAGATAGACATGAAATTTCTTTCTAAGTGAGTTTGTAAGTGAGTTTGTTTTAAGTTTCACATACGAATAAATCTTGTCATGTAATAATTAAAATGAAGAAAAAGAAAAACAAACCAGACTTGAAAATATTTTGAGTGGTAGAAGAACAAAGTATTCAGCATCTACAATACTAAAAGAAGAATACCAAGCCTTCTAACCCTGTCCACGTCAGTTAATATATTCAGCTAATCAGAGATCACTATTTTGCCATGTCATACGAGTCGATTAATACAAAAACCGGGCCAGGCGTCTGGGCCATTAGTAATATCCAGTGGCCAATACAAAGTCCATCTCATTAATACCTAATCTCTAATGAAAGCCATTATCGTGGCGACTCTTCAACCCAATCTCCCTCATTCAATCATGTTCTTTACTACTCTTTTCACGTTTCAGCTCCCTTTGTTTATAAATCATTGAATATCAAAATTTTGATCCAAGCAAAATACTCTTGAAACGTGTACTCGCAAACATTTAAGAAATATCTTATTTCGATTACTATTTTAGTCAAGGTAGGTATATTCAGTAACAGATAAATATTCGGCTTTAAGGGAATCGGAGAATGAAAGAAGAAGACCATATTGACAGACATGCGTTTGAAGATCTTCACAACCACATCCAGAGCTCGGCGGTGATCGTGACGGAGCCCGATTTCAAAGCCAAGATCTGCCACTTCGGCACCGCGCAGCTCTGCGGGGAAACAGACGAATCGAGAGATTCCAGAGCCGTTAGATTCGAAGGAGTCATATGATACATGTCGCCGGAGTTTCAGGCTTCGGAGGTTGCGACTCAGGAATCAGATGTGTTCGCCTTCGGAGTCATGATGCTTGAGCTTCTCTCTGGGGAGGAGCCGTTGAAGTACATGTATGAGAAATCGACAGGGGATTTTGAACGGACTTCGGTGATTGAAACGGCGAAAGCGGTGGTTGACGGCGGAGATGGTGGTGATGTAGAGGGGCGGTTGAGGAGGTGGATAGATCGGAGGTTGGCGGATTCTTTTCCTGTGACGGTGGTGGAGAAGTTAATGCGGTTGGCGTTGGAGTGCGTGAAGGATGAGGCGGTGAACCGGCCGGAGATGGGAAGAGTCGCCGGAAAGATATCGCAATTGTATTTGGAATCGGAGAAATGGATCTTCCAACCAAGATTAGAGGCGAGATCCAGAGCGGCATACATGAACATGAAAATATGTACGGAGGAATTTTTGTATTCGTGCCTTTCTCGGAAGATTAGTTCCCTAGAGCCTTTCTGAAATGAGTGCTACGGTATTGCCACATCGTTTCAGCTCTACGGGAAGGTAATAATAGTTAGTAAAATTACTTTTTGGTTTCGATTGCCAAATTGTCTTATAATCCGTGTCCTCATTTTCAGCCATACAATACTTTAAAAAAACTTTTTCCTGGTGAGCAGGAGATCATACCACAATTATCTTGATGTTTACTCTGTTTGGAACTGATGTGTATCAGATTCTGAAAACCCGACATGTGCAGTCATGAAGCACACAAATCCTTGTGGTGAGGCCTACCGGCTAGCTATAATTGCTGATCCATGTAGCACCTTTGGTGGTATTGTAGTCGTTTGATTGGTTTGGAGCCGCTTATGATTCAGTTAAAAATTCATTTTGTATTGGGGTCAAATTTTTTTAGTATGGTTAAATTTCATTTTTAATGGGGTCAATATAATTTTTCTTAAGTGAAGAAAAATTATTTTACAATTTTTCTTAACTAAAAATGAATATTTAAAAAAAGAAAGGGGCCAGCTGCCTCCACCTCTTCTACACTGCCTCCGCCCCTGGGTGCAACGTTGCTTAAGATACATCCATTACTTCAGCTCAGGAAACCGATGGGCTGCATCTACTGAAGTAAGTTTATATCAAAGATTTTTTGCTGTCTTTTTACCTGTCTGTGGAGAACGATGATGCAGAGGCATCTGTTCATAGCTCAAAACAAGCAAAGTATTTACATCTGCCATAATGGAGACGAAAATCCATTTGATTTTTCCTAACTATGTTCTGTAAATGTGTAAATGATTGTTTACTTTCTTAATCTTGCTTTGTTTTCTGTAAACTTCATTGATTAGAATTTTCGCCTTAGAGTTACTTTCTGAAACGTGACCTCGGATGAATAGGTTCGTCTTAATCTTTCTTTGATGATACACAGAGACGAGAAGAAAATCTGATTTTGGTTTGTCATCTTTTTTTGATGATACACAGGGACCTGAGAAGGAGATCAGATTTTGGGAAAAATTGACAGTGAGATGAGACCATGATTAAGATGGGAACAAATAAGAGACTAGAATGGACCGGTGAATTTTTGAAATATTTTGAAGTAAGCCCACACGTTATAAAGAAGTGTTAGTTTTTTTCCACAAGAAAGATGCTTGATTTATTCAGTTTCTCTATAACTCTGCTTCTTTCTCATAAAAATCAAACGACAAGGCTAAAGAATAAAACCAAGGAAATCATAGCTTAAGCATCTCAAAATGACCAAATTTCCAATATCTTTAGGAGTCCCTTATCAAGAGATGCTAAAGGAGACGAGAGGTAAAGCTTTTCGTGTCTTCTCTGTTCATAACCCTCCATCGGATAAAGTAGAAGACGTAATTGTTTTGGAGATCCTTCTTCAAAAGAGAACGGCGGAAAAATGTCTCCTCGCTATCGCTGATCTTGGTGTCGCTTCACTCTGACTCCGCTTTGTATAGTATCTATGTTTTTCAGTCAATTCTCAATTGTCTTTTTAAACTACCGTAAGAAGATCAGATGATCGAAAGGGTTGGGTTATGTATATATTGTGGCACACTAATTTCCATAACAGTTAAGATTAGCGATAAGTTTTGGTGATAAGTTTTTGCTGACCTTTGTATCTGCAATACTTCCAAAAAATATAGTAAATTTACCAAACTATATCAGTGTATGTATCTTCCAAATCAAAAAACAAAAAATTGCATTGGTTAAATATTATTCAAAACATTTTAAACAAAAAGATTTAAACTTTTTTTTTAAAAAAGGTCCACAGAAATACAAAACAATATTCTTTAAGACGGCAGAAAATGTCTCAAGGTGGATTAAGAAACAAACTACTCTATTTGATATATTATATTCAACTTAATTTTTTTTTTTGGTCTAAAAATTCAACTTAATTTTTGTTTATCATATCAAAACTTTTGACAATTTAAAAAATCTAATATAACATGTCTACATTTCTATGTTTAGTAACATATTGGGATAACTTTAACCTTTTAACATATATCCTAATCATATTATTGCAATCTCTATCGTAAAATATATATACAAGAAAAATAATTTTAAAAAATATACAGGAAATATGAGATATGACCTGATTTAACTTATTGAAGCTGTATTCATACATATATAATTGACAATACTTTGGTGTTACCAAAAAAATATAATTGTAACACTGCTTCATGATATAATTGATATTTGAAATTCAAAAGGTATATAGAATTTGAGAATTATCGTAGACATATTTTCTAACATTTTTTTTTTACAATTTCTTTCTTCACAAGTGATGCCAAGAAAATTATGTGTAGATAATTAGTGAAAGGTTCATGTATCTAAATCTTAAACTCATTTTTGGCTGTGAAGTTAGTTAGATCTTTCACCACTCTATGTTTTAGATGACAAACAAATACAAATGCGTAAACTAAATTGTTTCCATGTTACCATTAAACAAGTTTTGTATTTGATAGACATATAATTGTCTTTCGATCCATACAAACTGAGTATTATAAAAATGTTTTAGAAAATTAATCCGGGCTAAGGCCCTAGTCTACAATACTAAAAGCTGGATATGGAGAGCAAAGAAGCTGTCCACGTAGGCGTTTTTATTCTGACCAATCAGAAACGTCTAAATTCACACGTCAGCACGGCTTATTAGAAAATGAAAAAAAAAATTGGGTTTTTGTGTGGACTCATCCTGTGTGGTTTTGGCCCAAATCGACCCACTTCCGAAGCTCTAATATCCTATGGAAGTGTCGATCAGTTCTGACTCAGACTCACCCTCTTCGTCTTCTCCTTTTCGTGTTCACGATCTCTGTCGGCGAGCTAATGAAATCAATTAGCAGAGACTCCGATTCGAGCTTAATCGGATCCGCTGCTCTTATGGATTCTTCGGAACTTACCTCCTCCGTAAAACGTGACATTACTGAGGTTCAATCTCTATGTGCCAGCATTGTTGGTTATGGCGCTCAATCTCCGTACGGAGACTCCGTTAAATCTCAGCGCGATCTTTGGAGAAGGTGAGCAATCCGTGATTTCAAAATTCGTCGATTTACAAGAAATAAATCTTCCGAATTACCGGAGAATTTTAGATCAACGACTTTGCATTTACGAATTAGACATTGGTGATCTGAGATGTTTCATTAGATTCATTCAAATTAGGCAATCCTAATTCAATTGGCTAATTAGTTTCTGAATCGTTTAAGTATAGCTTAAACATTTGAGTTAGATTCATTAGATTCTTCTATGCTCTGTGACTCTGTCAATATGTGTTGAAATCACAAGCAAATTTGCAGGAAAACTGAACAAGTTGG
The DNA here is from genome assembly GCF_000695525.1 of Brassica oleracea var. oleracea. Taxonomy (NCBI): domain Eukaryota; kingdom Viridiplantae; phylum Streptophyta; class Magnoliopsida; order Brassicales; family Brassicaceae; genus Brassica; species Brassica oleracea. The sequence continues at coordinate 4,741 of NW_013617933.1, forward strand.
GGAAGAAGCTGAGTATTTGAACAAAAATCTGTAGAAATACATGTAGAGGAATCAGAGGAAGATGAAGGAAGCTAAAGAGAGAGAAGATCTGTTAAACAGAGGGAGTGGGGAAGGAACACACATCTTGCAGATATTTGATGATGACGCTCAAGCGATGAACTCTGTGAAGAAGTCAAAGAGATTGCTAGAAGATTCGTTTTTGAGTGAATTTGCCATCCTCGCCAATTATGCCGAACAAAGGGATCGTTCGAAAGTAACTTTTTCAACCAAAAGCTTAATAATATATATGGCACCAAGTCATCTTTTTGACATTGGGGTTTTCCGTTTGAAATATACAGAGAGCACATGGTAAAGCTTTGGATGTTCTGAACACAGTAGGGCTCTCCAAATCTGTGCTCAGGCTCATCGAGAGACGCAATGGTGTTGACACCTGGATCGAGTACGCTGGTATGATCACCAATAGTCATATTGTATCTGTTCATAAAGTGGACACGCTGAATTTAAGGAAACTGGAACGACTTAGTTACACTGATTGTACGTAGAGAGTTATGTGTGTTTCACTTGATTGTGTGCGGGGATAGAGGATGCATTTTTCTTTTGTTTATGACTCTTACAAGATATTCCCGCATATTATATAGTTCAACGAAGTTTGAGTTTGTCAAGAACAAAGGATGTCTTTATGTACTGTATAATTTTGGTTCTCTCTATTCCTTTTCCTCTTCTCATACATTTACATCTTTTTGTTTTTTTTTTTTGGTCGAAACATTTACATCTTTTAAGATTTTGTTTTTTCCTTTAAGCTGGCTCAAAAGAAGCGCACATATGTTGGTGTAAAATGCACAGTTTCTGGTGACATTGTCAACTTTATTCATATATGACAAATGGAAGGTTGACACAAAAGAAGTTACAACAGGGGCGAGTAAGCTATACATGAAGTGATAACAAAGCAATAATTTGATTATGATCATGTCCTTCCCATATTAGGAACTTGCAGTATCTACCACCTCAGAGCAACCTTTCTTACTTGCATCATATAAGCTTTAGGTACGACTCTGGTTATACGTACACGTTGAGATTAATAAGGTCTCTTTTATGAAGAAACATTATCATTATTTCAGTTCATTGACATGTTTCGTCCTGGCCTTCGGGATGTTTGGAATTTTTAACTCAGTAATATTTTGATCATGACTTGTGTTCATACTATACATGTTAGCAGGAATTATTTTAGGAAATGAACAACATATGGATTTCCTAGGCATAGATTCACAGAGCTGATGTTTCAGTCTGTATGCGAGATAGCATTGATCTGGAATATTTAGAAGTTGTCAAGGGTACCTCACGAAAATACAATTAATTATGCAGTCTACTTGGAAGGGTATGCGAAAGATATCTTATAAATGTTATTTAGCGATCCTGAAAATACCAAAACATTATGGAAATAAAATATATCATATTCCAAGATTAAATTGAATTTTTTTCTTACCTGTAACTAACTTAAAAAAAAACTATAAATTGAAAGTTTTCGCATGTTTAGCAAGAAATTGCGAAAAAGACGGAAGAAGTGATAAAAATATATAAATTAATCTTCTATCTTTTCGTTATAAATAAAAAAGGAATTTTCAGTAATTCAGTCATTATATTCTAAAATCAATAAGACCTTTTTTCTTATCAAACAACTTACAAACTAAAATATAAAACAATCCACATCATCAAATAAACATAATAAGAATATACGTAAAACTAAAACCAAATCAATAAAACAAAGGAAATACTAATACAACTATGCATCTATTTAGTTAGAATATTTGGTATTAATTTATATATCGGAATATGTATTTTACACTATATATGTGATTTTAGATATACTTTTAATAAATAATATAAAATATTAAAATAACAATAAAAGTTATAAATGAATTTTACTTTGAATAAAATAAACAATACAAATTCTTACGTAAAAGGTGTATGAATTATATATAATAGTTATTAATTTGTAATTTTAGTAAGACCATTTACATAAGAATATTGAAAATCTTTATAAATGACGGAGTTGGCCAAAACCACAGATTTAATAAATTTATGAAATTATGAAATTTAATAATTATCTAATAATAAATTCTAAAGTTTAAAATGTATTCTTAAATCTGTATTCTCACATATATACAAATATTTGATTAATGTACCTATTAGGCTTCAGTAATATGTGTTAAGAATATAATCTTTTCTTTGCATCATAAAAATTTCCTAGGCCTATTAAACAGATGCATTAATACTTAATATTGTAAACAAAATATAAAAATTTAAATATTAAGTGAGAAAATATATAAAATTTATTTTTACTTACTATGTACTAACCTGATTGGTATTTTGATTATATTTTTATACTGAGTTTTAGTCCAGAATTATATCTTAAATATAGTTAGATTTGTAATATATTGTTTTCTGTTAATAGTTTAACAAATAACATAATACATAGTAGTATTCTTTATAGAAGTTTTCGTGTATTTAACTTCTATACAACGTTCGTTGTAAATAAAAAAAATCCTATACTTTAGAAAGTTTTTTTTATTTGGTATGAAATATATTTTTTCAAATAAGAGATGATTTAGTTTTACTTAAAACAGTGTGAATATTTGATATTAGCTTTACCTATTATAATTTTAATAAAATATATTACAGAAAATATATTATTAACATTAAATAACATATAAGAAAAGTACTAAACAAAAAACATGATATAAATAATATATATAGCAAACTAAAATATCATATAAACAATTATCATAAACAAACAAAATATATCTTATCAAATATAATTCTTCCTCATCTAAAACTTTATATAGAAGACAAAAGTCATTATCATATACATCCATGCAAATACAAATTTAAAACATAAACCACATAATCATACAAAAATTAATAACCTAAATCACAACTAAAGACGAAGAACAGTACTATGTAGCAGAGGAGGAAGACAAAGACGACTATCCAGTAGAGCAGGAAGACAAAGACGAGTATCGAGCAGAGGAGGCAGTTCTAAAACTATACACCGATATCAAGGACCGAAACATAAATTGAATTTCAGAAGTTATTGGGGATAAATGTCAATGCTTCTGCAACTTCATTAAAAACTAAAATACATAAACATCATACCACATATAAAGTCAACAAATATTAACAACTGAGAACAAGAAAATAACATCAAACTAATTTATTATACTCATTTGTAAATTTCATGAATTATAAATATATTGTATAATGTCAAAAATATGTGGTACAAAATTAAAAAGTTAAACAAGTCATACTCCGAATTTATTAAAAATAAAACAAAATAATGAAAATTATCTAACATATAAAAATTTATAAAATACAAACTTAAACAAACATCTTTCTTAATGAAAAAATGATAAATTAATAAACTTAAAAATATAATTATAATTTTATGAGTGTAAATTGTTAGTTATGAATTTCAATTACCATCTCAAAATAAAAATACACAAGTTTAATTCAATTTAATAATATTATAGAAAAAAATCCGGGCGTAGCCCGGAAAAGCCTCTAGTAATAATAATAATAATAATTAAGTAGTCCATTATTTAGTAAAACTCTTTAGCACAAAGACCCCATGGGGATGCACGCACTCTAGCTGCTGCTGCTTCCTTAGGCTGCCTTGGTTCAAAGAGATTGCTCCTTGTTTCTCTCGTAGAAGAGATCCAATTCTGGATTTGTCTTCCTGCTCTGGCAATCCTCCTCTTCTTGAGCCTGTTTCTCAACCAGCTTGAAAACAAACCAAAATGGGGATCAAATTTTAGCGATACAGAGAGTTGTTAAACTGTATAATAATGATCACAAGCTGCGCTTACCTTGCGAATATGTTCTTCACTTTGGTTATGGAGAAAGAGGTTATAGTGGCTATAGGCGGGATAATTGCAAACTTGGCAAAAATATTTAGACTAAAAAATTATAAATAACTTATATAAAAATTAAAATAACTTAATTCGTAGAGAAGATTATTATTTGTAAGTTTTTTTGTTTGTTTTCTAGAATGGCAGATATAATTATATATATGAAAAACTAATTTCTTGAAAGAATGAAGTCAGTCGTTTGGAAACCACAAAAGCACATAAAAAGTGGATTTTGGTTTCTATGTATAAAATGGTGTAGGAGTAAAAAAACTGGTTTTTTAGGGAATCTATTTTAGTTAAATCTTGATTGGGTAAAAAGTAGATTTTAGAAAAACAAAAACTAGAATCTAATCCAAAATCAGCAAACAATCAACCTCTCAGTCAAACCAACATGAACTTGGGTTTTTAACTAATATACCGCCCGTAGGGCGGGCCAACCCTAGTTCAACCCTATTATTATGCACAAAACCTATGGGCCTATAAACTTATGGGCCAACCAAGGATTTCTTATTTAATTATATTATTGTAATAAAATTTATAAACAATTAATTAAAAAAAATTCTTAATATATAAAAATAGAAACTATAAGCCAAACCGCCAATCATATTATGACAAATCATCATGTTATTTTTTTATTTTTAAAGTTTTTTATATTACCAAAAATCATTGATTTCAAAACAAAATGTAAATCAATATCAAATATAAAAAAAACTTACAAAATCAATATCCCTACTAAAGAAGAACGCTCGCCTCTGGTCCTGCAAGGCTTGGACATCGCGTCTCTCCTCCTTCTCCTCTTACTTCCTCCGATTCCGCAATCTTGGGTCGCTTTGCAACCACACCAAAGCTCTCTGCCTCTCCGCCGCCGCCGGACACGCTCCGATGGAGATGGCCCAGATCGAGTTATATGACATTACCGCCGTGGAGTTGGTGGATTCGCTTCCTCTCGTGAGAAGAGCTGATCCTCATAACCTTCATTTTTTCGACGGTGCGTTTGATTTCGCGTTTACTGCGCATCTTGATGATGCTCTGTTTCCGTGGAGGGTCGTGGAGGAGATGGAGAGGACTGTGAGGCGAGGCCGTGGGGATGATGGCGGTTGATGAATGCGTGGTGGCGGTTGATGAATGCGGTGGGGATGATGTTAGGGAGATTGCTAGACTGTTCTTGAAGTCTAAGCTCGTTGATGTTGCTAATGTAACCTTAGAAGGATCCAAAAAGACTAGTATACTACTCAAAGTTCAAGATTTTAAGACATGACTGACTCTGTTTTTGTCTTATCAATGTTTGGTTTTTCAAAGTTTGTGCATTATCTCTATTCCTTTTGTATATGACTGTGTTTATCTCGTGTAGTGCCACCAAAAGCGAACCCATTTGAAGAGGAATGGAGTCACCTGACACCACAAAAAACATGTTAAAAATATGTTTTACATAGAAAAACAGTAAAGAATTGGTAGCAGAGTGCTTGACACCACAGAACCCGACTTCTCTACGCAGCAGAGACACTTTAATTATTTTCTTGACCCCAATCAATTTCACTCCTTGGTCCGCCC
>NW_013617933.1:10752-12379 GCF_000695525.1 Brassica oleracea var. oleracea
GTTCACTCAGATACAAATCCAAAGCAGATTTCCTTGTTCCTGCTTGTTGAGAGAAGAACGCATAGAAGCCCTACAAAGAAAGAGATTATTAAAGCATCAGTTTCTGGTAGATAACTTAAATACACATCTAAAGCATTGGTTTTAAATGAATTACACCATAACCAGCTGGTAGAGCATCTTCTTCTACTTCTTGTGAACTATGAGCACTACTATTCTTCTTGTATACTCCATACAACTTCACCACCTTTTTTCGTATGTAATCCGTTTTGGATTTACATGTTGCTGGATCTAGAGTGTGGTAGCAGTACTCCAAGACCTTGAACTTGAGTCTAGGATCTAACACAGCTGCAATTGCCAAAATGTCACTGTACTCTTCCCAGTACTTCACAAATTTCATCCTCATTGAATCCACCATATCAGCGATCACTCTATCTTCATGAAACTCGTTTGTATTCAACCAAGTCTGAATTTTCCACACCTCCATGAAGTACAGATTCGCTGTAGGGTATTTGGTGCCAGAAACAAGCCTTGTCATCTCATCGAATGGCTGTAACAAACCAGAAATGAGGTTAGCTCTTAACCACTCAGATTTTGTAGGTAAGCTCTGGTAGCTTGTCTCAATCTCTGCAAGATTCTTGAATGCCTCTTTATAGTGAAGAGCTCTAGTTAACATGAGATAGGTAGAGTTCCACCGCGTGGGACAATCCAAAAGTAAATCCCCTTTCTTCCGAACTCCAACCGACTCCACACAGCCTTGAAACAATATCTCTCTAGACTCAGTTATCTGGACATACTTAACACTGTCTCTGATCTTCTCTAACGCCTCACCTATCACCGCTAAACCATCTTGTACAATGAGGTTTAAAATATGAGCAACACACCTGATGTGAAAGAACTCTCCACCACAGACTAAATCTTTCTTAAGCTGCATCTTGACTACTCCTTGCATATTATCATTGGAAGAGGCATTGTCCACGGTTATAGTGAAGACCTTCTTTAGCAGACCCCATTCTTTTAGCAACTCCAATATCTTCATGGCAATGGCAGTACCAGTGTGCGGTGGAGGGAAGGCGCAAAAAGAAAGGATCTTAGCTCTAAGGTTCCATTCAGCATCTATATAATGGACAGTGAGAGAGAGATAAAGCTCGATGGTTATAGCTCTCCACAGATCGGTGGTTAGACAAACTCTACCCGGAAGCTCATTTAACACCTGTTTAAGTCTCCTTTTCTTCCCCTCAAATATCTTAAGTACATCGGTTACTGCTGTGTTCCTACACCAGAATTCTATGGTGGGGTTGGCATACTTCAAGGCTTCCCTAACCCTTCTAAACTCTACAAAGGCGTAAGGGAGATCATGCTCAACAATAGCCACATCAATCATATCTCGAAACACCAACTAATCGATCTTCTTACAACCTACAGTACTACTAAGGGTTTTGGGGCAGCGTTCAGAGTGGCGAAGCATAGTATTGGTTCCACTTCTATGCAAGTTTAGGTAGTAAAACTGGCTACAGTGGTTGCAGACACATTTGAATTTCCCATCAGGCATCCTATCTCCTTTTATAGTAAAGTGGTTCCAACACTTAGAGTGTCTACGCTTGTGTTTACCTTTCCCTTCGGCTGTGCT
>NW_013617934.1:0-12323 GCF_000695525.1 Brassica oleracea var. oleracea
GAGTTACCACCGAGGAAACCTGAACGGAGTGTCTTTGAGTCAGTCCAGCTCCCCACAATTGAGACCACACGGTGGCGAAGAGAACGATATGCTGAAATGTTGAAACTTGGTCTGAGAAAACCCTATGAGTGTCGCCATCTCGGTTTGAGAGAGAGAGAGATTAACAGATTCTTTGTTTGTCAAAGTGAAGAGTGAAGACTGTCGGAAATGTTTCTTTTTGGATAGGGTGAAAAATGAGATAAGGACGCTGGCATATGCAAAAGAATTGTACTTATGTAGTGAACCCTTTTTCTTTTACATATTTACACATTGTCCCCTCATACTTTCAGATATGTGATCACGATCCTGTTTTTGGGTTTAGTCGCGATTTTAAAGGCAACTTTGGTGCTATTGACAAATTTGACAAAAGTTAAGATTCTGTAAGTTTCTAAAGTAGTGCCAAATGAAGATTTACTATAATAAGAGTTTGTTGTTCTTGTATTATTCTTTCCAGTTAGTATTCTTCTTCGAATCTTTGTGATTGATATAAATCATAGAATGAGGACCTTCATCAACATGTTGAAGATCATAATCTGGTGGGACATTGAAAACCTTGGAGTCCCCCATGATTTACCTCCGGATCTGGTGTATGAACTCTTTGTGAGGAAGTTGAGAGATGAGGGGTTTGGGGGGTGATATTGAAATAAGGATTGTCGTGCCGTTCAGTGATTGCGTTGTACCAAGTGTTTTGCTGGAAAATATGACGCTTTGTCGAGTTAATAATTTCCCAAGTGAGTTACTTTTGTGGATAATAATGAAATATTGCTTGGTATAACCTGGAATGTGATTATCTGATTATCTTGCTTTTTCGGTTGTTTGTTTGCTGAAAATTGATCCATTAAAATCTGATAACCAGATCTCGGACGATTATATCATCGATGACATCCAAAAAATGATCGATCTTAACATTGACAGGCGGGGTTTTAAATTTTGTTGTTCATCCAACCATCACTGGTTGGAATCATAACATTGATTCCAACCAGCTCCCGTAGATTGCTTCAAGGAGATTGCTGTGTAAATGATATATGCTACCAAGAACAAAATTGTTGTTGAGCTGGTTGGAATCATAATTAATCGATGTTAAAACACCGCCTGTCAATGTTATGATTCCAACCAGTGATGGTTGGACCAGTTATCGATGTTAAAACCCCGCCTGTCAATGTTAAGATCGATCATTTTTTGGATGTCATCGATGATATAATCGTCCGAGATCTGGTTATCAGATTTTAATGGATCAATTTTCAGCAAACAAACAACCGAAAAAGCAAGATAATCAGATAATCACATTCCAGGTTATACCAAGCAATATTTCATTATTATCCACAAAAGTAACTCACTTGGGAAATTATTAACTCGACAAAGCGTCATATTTTCCAGCAAAACACTTGGTACAACGCAATCACTGAACGGCACGACAATCCTTATTTCAATATCACCCCCCAAACCCCTCATCTCTCAACTTCCTCACAAAGAGTTCATACACCAGATCCGGAGGTAAATCATGGGGGACTCCAAGGTTTTCAATGTCCCACCAGATTATGATCTTCAACATGTTGATGAAGGTCCTCATCCCCACTGTATTCCCCTCCATAGAAGCGTTCGCAGCCTCCATCTCAACTTTCGCAGCCTCCATCTTAGATATCGCAGCCTCCATCTCAGCTTTCGCAGCCTCCATCACAGCATTCGCAGCCTCCATCTCGTCTTCACCTTTCTTAGTAAGAATAAAAAGCAAGAATCGGAGAATAGGGTAGAATGATGAAATGAACCCTAAACCCAAGACTATATATCTTTAGGGCTGTTAATGGGCTGGAAAATGTACGCAAATGTGTATATTTTCTTTTGTCGATAATGTATTAAGTTTATAACAGTATATCAAAAAAAAAAAAGTAATATTAGCAAATGAAATTGGAACTAAATTTAAATAAATAAATAAACAAAATATCACAAACCAATTTATATATCACAAAGTATAATAATATACACATAAAAATAGTTAATATATTCAAATTGACAGATCCATGAAATCACATCCAGATATCACGATCTTAGATTTGTAATTGTAACACATTGGCTACGAATGGCAAGCAGATCAGAAAAACGCAGATCAAATATATAATGCAGATCAAGCAGAACAAATGCAGATCAAGCAGAATAAATGCAGATCAAACTCGTTTAACTAATTTATCGAATTAGCTTATTTAACTGAATACTAAACAACAAATTTATTAAATTAAATATTTAAAATTACAAATTATTATATAAAAATTAATTATTATTTTTATTAAATAACAATAAAATTAAAACATTAAAAAGTACAATTACAACAAACAAATCAACATGAAACATTTTTATTTGCCCATAATGTATTTGCAATCATTTCTCTAACGTTTGCCATGAAATTTCCTTGTGCTGTCTCCGCTTCTTCCATATCATTTTGTTCAGCCGTAGATGTAGCATTCGGAATCTCTGTATGTGTCATTGTATCAGCAAAATCTTCATCAGAAAAATTTGAAATTCTAATAAAATTATGTAATCCCATTGTTGCTGTTACCACTCTTTTCTGAACATGAATATCATATCTCGGAAATTCACAAAGAATCCTCCATTTCTTCTTCCAAACTCCAAATGTCCTCTCAATAACAGAACGCAAAGATACATGATATCGATTAAATAACTCTTGTTTGTTTCTCGGAGGTGGACCACTTTCGAACTGTGACATATGATACCTCACAACCCCATTTAGTGAAGACCTATAGGGAGCCAAAAAGCCTTGTTTGTTTGGATAGCCAGAGTCAACGAGATAGTACTTATCGACTGGAGGTAAAGGAAAACTAGAATCATTGTCTTGCGCCATTGTGAGAACTGATGTATCATGACATGAACCTGGTGCTCCATTCCAAACATATGTGAATAACATATTCAAATCACATATCGCCATTATGTTAAACGATGTAATATTGTGTCGATTCCAATACATTCCTTGAACTTCAGGCTTCACTTTAACGCAAACATGAACTCCATCCATAGCTCCAACAAAACCACTAAAATAAGGCCAATATCTCTCATCCATTAGTAGTCGTTCTGGAACCCGTCTTAGTTCTTGTGTTGTTGGAGTCTTGATATAGTCACAAGCAAGAAATTCAGTCGCTCGAAGCACTTCAAAAAAATTTCGCTTCACTGTCTCTTGCGTTCGTCCAAATCGTAATCCAACATTTCTTTGAACTTCGTTATGCCCACATATCGTTAGAAACATGGCCACACTCTCTTAAATGCTTACATTTAATGTTGATTGTAAGCCATAAACCGTTTGCAATTTCTCACACAATGTGCAAAACGCGCCAAGGGACATTCGTAATAGCTGAAGACAAGCAGCATTATCTTCTTGTAATCGATCCCAAATATTTCTCCATCCCAAACCACCATCAGTTTGAGCTGGTCTTCTTTCAAAATATCGATTGTAATAACTTAATGATGGTTGAATGATTAACTCTTCAAACTGCTCATTTTCCAAATTCCACAACTCAATTCGCTCTTCATAATTTAGATTTTGAACACCATGTGCTCGTAACTGACATATACGAAATGCCTGCAATTTTAAAAATATGAGGTAAGATTTAAATAAGAGTTTTAAAAACTCATTGAATATTAAATAAACTTTTAAGCACAAAAAATAACTAAAATCAAATTGAGAAGTTCTTTATAATACTTAATAGATATGACAAAAACATAAAATGAAACATAACATAATTATTAATAGCAAACAACACGAAACTAATCTTCATCCTCAGATTCACTTTGATGACTTTCATTTAAATTTGGTCCTTGTTTCTTTCCCCAGATATTGAATAATCCTCCTCTTCTGCGGGATCTTGGACGCAGTTGTTGTAAACTTTGGCGTTGAAATTCTCTAAAACCATCCATCGTATCTGTTAGAGTTGTCTGAAAAGATTGTTTTTTCCGACTTCCTCGTGAACTGGTCCTTGCAGAGGCTCGTGAACTTCCACCAACTCTAGTTGCACCACTTTCACGTCTTGTTCTTCCTTGTTGTTGACCTCTGGAAGCATTATTCTGAAACGAAAGCTCGGGTGGAGAACTTTGGCGGATGGGTTCACGACTAAACTCACTAGAAGGTCGTGTTTGATCACTAATGTTAACACGATACACCTCTTCACTTTTTTGTGTCTCTGGAACTTGAGTTTGTGGCATATCATCAGCAAATGTTTCTGAATCCATATGACTTTCATCATTAGCTAGGCCCTCGTTCATCATCTCTTCTCTTCTTTGGTTCACAGAGTATTGAGATTGCGAACAGACATCATATAATTTGAAACACCGTTGCATAATATCCCAAAACTCTGGTGGTTTTCGCTTAAATGATTTTATAATCCTACAAACCTATCAACAAAGTTTTGTAGTTTTGTGTTATAAAAATATATATTAAAATATATTTAGTATATTTTGGGTGTGGTAAAGATTAAAATTACTTACTTCACGATCTTTCCACCACGAATCAGATGCAGAAATTACAGATGTAACCGGATCAACTGAGATACCCGTAGAGTTTTGCATAAGCCCCGTATACTTCTTGTACTTTCTTTTCATTTGATCAAGTTTTTCTCTGAAGAACTTATAGTTTATATCAAGATTAAATTCTTGGTTGAACTTGTCAACTATAAACTTTTTACCAAGTGGTGACGGATCTTTTAGACGATAATAATTCATAGCAAGTGCTTGGTCGTATAACTCAAGAAATATCCGTTCTCGTCTATGATCCCATTTCAAATATTCTTCACTCTAAAATTTTTAAAAAATAAAAATATATTATTCACTAATTTCTAACAAAACTACTAAATTTAAATTTTAAATATAATAGTAAATATTTTACCCGTGTTGATGTTTCCGTATGACGTGTACTGGAGTTCACGTTTTGTCCACAGTTAGACGCCATATCTACACATTTGAAAATGATATTAGTTTTCTTACATAATCAAATTTTTATTCTAAACAGTTATGTTATTTATATGAATAATTAAAAAAATAACTTTAATGAGCTCTATTACATAAGATATAAAAATATTCAACTCGTAAAAATACATTTGAATTAAATACAAGATATAAATCATGTTTCTGTTATAATATATTTGTAGAAACTAAGTAAGTCTAACATAATATTATCCAGCATAAATTTCAAGTTTTGTATACATATTAACGTTTTTATAATTCACTAAGGAAAACAAATTATGTACCATAAGTTTTCAATTATTATAATAAATATAGATATAGAAGACAACTTGAAAAAATAAAACAACTGGTAATATAATTAGTTTACTTGTATTTTCTGATAACAAATTTTAAACATAAAGTAGATGGAACTATATATAGAAATAAATCATATCAACTGTGTATCGAGTCCGTCAATAACTACAAATAATTAAATTATATTTCTAGCAAGTTATTGTTTTTTTGCCAAAAATACATTTGTGTTCTTCTAATTTCATGTAGTGAAGGTCAACGTGTTTTCCTTTTATAGAGACATATGTATTAAATGAACAAACTGAATAACGTAAATATATATTTGGTAACATAAATTAAAAAACAATCACACCTACTATACGCTTTTACAACAATGAACTTACACAAAATTAATAATATCTTAAACTATAATCAGTGGTTGCAGAAGAAACGCATGCTAACTACTGAAAAAATAAAATAAAAATTAATTAAACACAAAATTAAAACGCATGCATGTGTTATAGTACATTTAAAATGAAAAAAAATTATTATTTCATAGTTTCAAAATATTAATTAATTATATCAGTAATTATTTTAATATATAAATATATTAAACGAGAATACATGAAATATCAATAACATGAATAAATTCATTACACTAATAATTATTTAATATAAGTAGATGATTAAAATGCATGCAAATTGTATCATATATTTTTTAAAGAATTAGTTAATTCATTTCTAAGTATTATTGAGTATACATTTTGACTTATTTTTAACAAATTAAAATTATCAAAATAAAATTGTAGCTTAATTTTTGATTGTTTTTATGGATATAAATGTATGAGACAATATGAAATATGAATTTTAACTTATTTTTAAACAAATTTAAATTTTCATAACTCATTAAAGAAACAAAATGAAAATATACCTTGATTTCTTAATTGTTTTAGTGGATATAAATGGATGAGACAACCTATAAAATAGGAAAAACTAGTTAAACACAATACAAAAATTCATCATAAACTTTCATATAAAACGAAAAATTAAAAAAAAAAACTTACCTGTATAGAGGATTGTTTGATTTGTGAAAGAATGAAATGAGATAGTTGTAGGATTTATAGACAAAACAAAAAAATAAAAAAAATAAAAAAAGAAAGTAATAATCACATGCATTGGCCCACTGCTCTCCACCAACTGTATTTTTCTTATTTTGTGCAGGACAGCCTTTTTATCACATATATTCTTCTGCATGCAGTGGTATGTATTTTTTATTATTATAATTTGTTCTACAATTTTTTTTTTGATTGGACTTCAGTTGCAGAGCAATCTGCATGCAATTTTCTCCTGCATTTATCCTGTGTTTCTCCTGCCACTCATTCAAAAGCCATTAACTAAACTAAACTAAGCCTATAAACAAAAGGTAAAATATAAAAACTATATCATAAACTCAAATGAATGCTCAACCAAATCATCGCACCAATTATCGATTGCAGATCCGTGCCACTAATATATACAATCAAATTGATTGATCCGTGACATCAGATTCATATATCACACTATTAGATTTGTAATCGAAAATAGATATAGAGAGGTTAACTAAACTAGCCTTATGACCAAACATAAAAGAATGAAACTAACATGAGTGTGGTCAATCAAATCATCGCCCCAATTACCGGATTGCAAATCCGTGCCAACAATATATACAATCCAATTATCAGATCCGGTGATACTGGCCACCAATATGTACAAATAAATAGCCAGTATCCAGATCTCTTGGGAAATATAAAGACACTAATATGAAGACTTGATGAACTCGTATAAGGGCGTCCATAAAAAAATATAAGATTGGTTTCGATTCATCCTGAATCGGAACAGATTTAGTTTTAAAAAATAAAATATAAAACACTAATATGAAGACACTAATGATGATAGAAAAGGGCGTTCATAAAAAAAGGATAGCGTTCGTAAACTGGTATACGAAGGAGAGAGAGGTTTTTTTTTGAGCAACTGGAGAGAGATGATTATTATAAAACAAAACAAAACAAGTTATGAACTGAAACTCTAGCGGAATGGGACGTTTATAAATACTAGTGAGAGATTAGGTTAAGGGCAATCAGACAGTTAATAATTACTGTTAATTCGCCAGATGTCACACATTCAATTAATCAATTAAATATATCTACTTACCATTATTAAATATATATATATATATATATATATATAATTTTTTTTTCAAAAGTGAAACGCACCGTTTTGCTAAAAGGTGATTTTGGCGATTCTGAGGCGATTCTATGTTTCTGAGCGTAATCTTCACGGAGATCACTACCGGAGCAAGATCAAGGTCTCCGATGGGAGATCGGGATCCACCGGAGTCGTCTTTGGAGAGAGATCGAGGTACTAAGGGTTCAAACATGGAGTATCGTGACATTCTGAGATCAACAAAATCGGGGGATCAAGTTAATACGGGGGATCAGAGTGGTAATCAACCTTCTCCTCCGATTGTGGAAGGTGCTAAGCAAGGATCGTGGGTTAAAGCTGTTCAAGGAAAGAAAGTTCTGAAGAGGTATGAAATGGATATACAGATGAAGGATGGAGTTGGATCAGTAACGGTACCGGAAGAAGTCTTCAAGGATTCTGAACCTCTTTGGGAAGATTTCCTCATCGGTAGATTTCTGGATAAGGCTCCGCATATAGCGAAAGTTCATGCGATAGTCAACAAGATCTGGGCGCTGAGTGACAAAACGCAAATGATTGATGTCTATGAAATCAACTCAACAACTATGAAGTTCAAAATAAGCAACCCGATTACGAGGAACATAATCATAAGAAGAGCGATGTGGAACATTGCAGAAATTCCGGTAGTCATGGCTAAGTGGTCACCATTGACAGAAGATATCAAGCAGGAAACTCACTCAATTTCGTTGTGGGTTCATATGCGAAATGTACCAATGGATATGTTTTCATGGTAAGGGCTTAGTTTTGTCTCAAGCCCTGTTGGAGTACCAGTGAGACTACATCCGGAGACAGAGCAGTGTTTGAACTTAAAAATTGCAAAAGTATTTGTGAAGGTCGATTTGTCAAAGGAGATACCAAGGTCGATGAAATATACATTTCAGGGAAAGGAGACATTGGTGGAATACATCTATCCTTGGCTGCCAGCTAAATGTACCTGTTGTGGGAAATGGGGTCACACTGCAAAAGTTTGCAGGGGCAAAAGATTTGTGGAGGAAGGGATATTGGGTAATACATATATTGAGATTGGAAATGAGGAACAAATAAGGAGAGGAGGTACTAAGGAAAGGTCAGTTAATGAAGAGATTGGGACAGGGGAAGTTTCAGTAAGTGGCTTAGCGGCTAAAGAGATGAGTTCAGTCATTGGGTTAGAGAATTCATCAGTAGTTGGGTCAGTGGTTGGTTCAGTTGGAGATCTTGGAACTGGGATAGCTGGAGCAGTGGTATGTTCAGATGTTGATTCAGTTTCAGTGGGAGGTTTGGGAAAAGGATTAGTGGTAGAGACAGTGGAGATTATTAAAGGGTCAGGAAAAGGGAATTTACAGTCAGAGGGTGAAAAAGGTTGGGTGGAGATGTCTCCAGGGAAAACATGTCGCACACCAGCAAAGAGCAATCAACTAAAGTTTGGACAGGTCTCAATCCTATCCAAATCAAGGTTCTCGGTACTAAGTATTGATGAAGAGGAAGATGGTATAACAGGGAATGAGGAGATTGATAATGGAGAAAATGAAGAAGAGGAAAAGAACACAGAGGAAGATAAGGATTTGGAATTGGAGCAAACAATATCACAAAAGGAAGAAGAAAGGGTTAATGGAAGACAGTATTTGCCGAGAGGTTCTAAAAATAAGCACAAATATCTGAAGGATGTGGTTGTTCAGAGAGCAAGGGACGAGGGCCCTGGTGATCTGAATAAAAAGAAGAAACCCCGCAATGGTCAATGACATGGTTCTTCTGGAATATGCGCGGCTTTAATAAAACAACTAAGAATTCAGTGGTTCGGGATTGGATAAGAAGTCAGCCGTTGCATTTTGGAGGGTTAATAGAAACAAGAGTGAAGGAGGGAAAGGCAGGAAGTATAGTTAATTATGTTTTTCACAACTGGTCGTTTATGGCAAATTATGAGCATAATCAACTTGGGCGTATCTGGGTAGTATGGGATCAATCAGTGAGAATGACTCCAGTCTACAAAAGCAGTCAACTAATTACTTGTTCGGTGCTTCTTGAAGCAAGAACAGAGGAAATTATTTGCTCTTTTGTATATGTTTTGAATACTATGGAGGAAAGAAGAGTTTTATGGGAGGAGTTGAGAAATCACAAGGATGCAGCGATGTTTAGAGATAAACAATGGCTAGTCTTTGGAGATTTCAATGAGATATTGAATGGAAGTGAGCATTCAGGATATGAGAACAACCCAAATGTAACAACGGGAATGAGGGAATTTCAAGACATTACAAGATATTGCTCTCTCACGGATATGAGCTCGCATGGACCTCCTTTCACTTGGTGTAATAAAAGAGAGGAAGGGCTAATCTGCAAAAGACTTGATAGAGTGTTAATAAATGACGTTGCTATGCATGGATTGGCAAATGCATATAGTGTCTTCGAGGCTGGAGGTTGTTCGGATCACCTCAGATGTAGATTTCAATTGGAGGAAGTGGTTCAAAGGAAGAGGAGACCTTTCAAGTTTACAAATGTTATAGCTACTATGGAAGAATTTCATCCTACAGTGGAGGAGTACTGGAAGGAAACAGAGAAATTATTTCATTCTACATCAGCTATGTTCCGGTTGGGTAAAAAATTGAAAGGATTAAAGCCGGCTCTAAGGGCTTTGAGCAAGGAGAAGCTGGGGCAACTACCAAAGAGGACAAAAGAAGCTTATTTGGTCTTGTGTGAGAAGCAGAAAGAAACTCTGGAAAGACCATCGTCAGAAGCCATTAGAGAAGAAAGTGAAGCATTGGAAAGATGGCAAAGGCTAGCTGATTTGGAGGAGGAGTTTTATAAACAAAATCCAAGATGCACTGGATGGAGGTGGGGGATAGAAACAATAGATTTTTCCACAATGCAGCTAAAATAAGAGAAATTCGTAATGCTATTAGAGAGGTACAATGCCCGGATGGTAGTGTGGTGACAACGGAGGAAGATATTAAAAAAGAAGCATAAAGGTTTTTCTCAGAACTACTAACCTTTAGACCTCCAGACTACGAAGAGCCTAGTGTGGAAAGACTGCAAAGCCTTCTACAATTCAGATGTAGTGAAGAAGATCAAGAGAAGTTGATAAGTGAAGTCACAGCAGAGGAAGTCAAGGCAGTTACATTCAAAATGTCATCAAATAAATCCCCTGGGCCTGATGGCTATACTGTAGAATTCTTCAAGCCAGCTTGGCCAATCATCGGTGAAGATGTAGTTGTAGCAGTGCAATCATTTTTCATCAAAGGTTTTCTCCCTAAAGGTATAAATTCAACAATACTGGCGCTCATACCTAAGAAGGAAACTGCGAAGGAGATGAAAGATTATAGACCGATATCATGCTGCAACGTTTTATACAAGGTGATATCCAAACTGCTAGCAAATCGGCTTAAGGACATCATGCCACAGTTCATCGCCAACAATCAGTCTGCTTTCGTAAAAGACAGATTGCTGATGGAGAATCTATTACTAGCAACTGAATTGGTGAAAGACTATCACAAAACAGAGATATCAGCTAGATGCGCTATGAAGATTGATATTTCCAAGGCCTTTGATTCCGTTCAATGACCTTTTCTCCTCGCTACACTAGAAGCTCTTGGGTTTCCGGCGAAATATATACACTGGATTAGACTGTGTATCTCCACGGCATCTTTCTCTATTCAAGTTAATGGGGAATTGGCAGGCTATTTTAACAGCAAAAGAGGATTGAGGCAAGGTTGTGCATTATCACCATCTCTGTTTGTGATATGTATGAATGTTTTATCCAAGCTACTGGACAAAGCAGCATCTGAGAGACTGATTGGTTATCACCCGAAATGTAAAAATGTTTCTCTGACGCATTTGTGTTTTGCGGATGACATAATGGTTTTCTCAGATGGAAAGAAGAGATCAGTTGAAGGTATACTACAAGTATTTGAAGAATTTGCCAAGATATCAGGGTTGAAGATCAGTCTTGAGAAATCCACACTGTACATGGCTGGTATTACGCAAGAGAATCAGAGGGCCATCCTGATGAATTTTCCCTTTGCAGCAGGACAGCTTCCGGTGAGGTATCTAGGTCTGCCCCTTCTTACTCGGAAGATGACAGTTGCTGATTACACACCATTGATGGAAAAAGTCAGGACGAGAATGTGTAACTGGAATGGAAGGTTCTTATCATACGCAGGTCGACTCCAACTAATCCAATCAGTGATAATGAGTTTGACAAATTTCTGGCTTACAGCTTTCAGAATGCCTAAGAAATGTCTGGGAGAAATAGAGAAAATGTGTGCTGCTTTTCTATGGTCGGGTCCTGAGATGAACACAAAGAAGTCGAAAATTAGTTGGGTAGAGGTGTGCAAGAAGAAAACTGAAGGAGGCCTCTGGGTAAGACCTCTGACTGAGGTAAATGATGTAGCTTGTCTCAAGCTAGTATGGAGGATTCTCTCAGGCACGAGCTCGCTGTGGGTTAAATGGATTCAGATATACCTGATACGCAAAGGATCGTTTTGGGCAGTCAGAGAAAGCACAACAATTGGTTCCTGGATGTGGAGAAAAATTCTTAAAGAAAGGGCAGTTGCAAGGGATTTTCACAGAATGGAGGTCAAGAATGGTGAAGCTACCTCTTTTTGGTATGATAAATGGAGCTCTATAGGATGTTTATGGGAGCTACTAGGAGTACGAGGTTTCATTGATTTGGGAATATCAGCCACTTCAACTATGGCAGAAGCAATGCGTAATCATAGAAGGAGACGTCACCGTCAAGTAAAAAATGAGAATCACCAGACAGAAGACATAGCGCTATGGAAAAGTAAGGCTGGGACCTACAAATCAGCTTTCTCATCAAGGAACACATGGATAGAGATAAGGAA
>NW_013617935.1:0-4390 GCF_000695525.1 Brassica oleracea var. oleracea
GAAGTTGTCATATTCCCAAACAGAAAAACTGGGATCACCTTATCTGAGAGTGGTATAACTTCTTCATCTCCTAACTCCTATTGTTGAGATGGGAAGATAAAGAGTAGATACATTGATAGAGGAAGAGTATTGGGGCAGTGAGTAACTCCTATGAGATTTATTCCACTTCCTGGTCATTCTCCACTACTTTATGTATCCAAATACATCTTCTTTCATCGTGAGTCATCCTGGTTTGATTAGAATGACGAGGAAGTTGTCATATTCCCAAACAGGAAAAGTGGGATCACCTGATTTGAAAGTAGGATAACTTCTTCATTTCCCAACTCCTATAAGATTTATTCCACTTCCTAGTTATTCTCCACTACTTGATGTATCCAAATACAGCTTCTTACATCGCAATTCATCCTGGCTTGATTAGAATGACGAGGAAGTTGTTATATTCCCAAAAAGGAAAACTGGGATCACCTGATTTGAAAGTAGGATAACTTCTTCATCCTAACTCCTATGAGATTTATTCCAGCTCCTGGTGATTCTCCACGACTTTATGTAACCATATACAGCTTCTTACATCGCGATTCATCCTAGTTTGATTAGTATGACGAGGAAGTTGTCATATTCTCAAACAGGAAAACTGGAATCACCTTATCTGAGAGTGGGATAACTTCTTCATTTCCGAACTCCTATTGTTGAGATGATAAGATAAAGAGTAGATACATTGATAGAGGAAGAGTATTGGGGCAGTCAGTAACTCCTATGAGATTTATTCCACTTTCTGGTCATTCTCCACTACTTTATGTATACAAATACATCTTCTTACTTTGCGATTCATCCTGGTTTGATTAGAATGACGAGGAAGTTGTCATATTCTCAAACAGGAAAACTGGGATCACCTGATTTGAAACTGGGATAACATCTTCATCCTAACTTCTATGAGATTTATATCTCTTCTTGGTGATTCTCCACTACTTTATGTATCCAGATACAACTTCTTACATCCCGATTCATCCTGGTTTGATTAGAATGACGAGGAAGTTGTGGTGCAGCCATGAGTAGAGACATTGGAGGGCTGAGTGAGTCTGACGAGGGAGAGCCAGACTTGAGCAGAGAAGAGCCAGATTTGAGCAGAGAAGAACCAAATGAGCTAGCCAGCTTGTGGAATGGACCAGTAACCAGATCAAGACTGAGAGCTCAAGAGAAGAGCCTCCAACACTTAGCCAAATCCGTGGGGCTTAAATCAGAAGAGGAGAACCAAGATAAACCAACCTGTTGGTTTAATTTTATTTCAGTGTAATTTGATTTCATTTAAATTAAACCAATTTCGGGTAGGATTAGGATTTATTAAAAACCAATTCCGATTGGGTTTAGATTAGGAATTAGAATAAACCATCTTGGTTTATGATTAGGGTTGCTGGGGGTTTTCTATGCAGACTTTGTGAACGTCATTCAACTTTTCAATCAAAAACTTACAGGAAAGAGTTATCTCGTTTCCTTCTTTCTCTGTTCAGCTAAAGGAACATTGATCTCACCTTAGGGAAGGAATTCTTTAGTGAAATCCATCTTAGACAATACAGGGTAATCTTGTGTCTTTGAGTAGCAAACCATCTCTGTTGCCACTCCGTAGCTTCAGAGAGACGTCCATAGTCAAGCAGAGTGCTAGTAGCCTCCAAGGACAACCCTATTTCATTCCCCTTCAAGTGATCCAGGAGCAGAAGCCATACCCAGGCTGCACCAAGTGGTATCAGAGCCACTTGAAGGTTAGGGTTTGCGATTTGGCTACTCAGATCATTCACTCCATCAAACACTTCTCTTATCTTTCTATCTGTTGTAAGCCAGCTGAGCCAACCCTGCAAAAAAATAAAAAATAAAAAAGAAAAGAAATCTCTGATCCAAATCAAAAAAGGAAAGCTGAAGAGTAATCCAGCTAGCTGAAGAGAAATCCAGCTCAGGGTGGTAAAGTCAGCTGGTGCCTAAATCTCTTAATACTTTCTTTCTGCTTCATTGGGGTTTTGTTCTAGATCTTAGGTGTAGAGCTTTGAATCTTAACTAAACTTGTGAGAAAGGCAGAGACTTGGTAGCTGAAATTGAGTGAGAGAGAGTTTGTTTTAATTTTTCTGTTTTTCTTGTCTTTGCAAACTTGTCTTTCAAGAACAATGGCTGATGGACGAGATGGAGAGGAAGTAGGAGAACCGGCTGCTCAGCAAATCAACCTCAACCAAGTTCAATTTGGCTATGATGGCTGAGATAAATAGAAGAATGCAAGCTAATTACAACCGTGCTCAACAAGCTAATGAAAATTTACTTGATGACAATGCAGGACAAGAGAGGGGAGCTGTTGTTGGAGCTGAGAGAGTACATATATGGCCTAGAAGGGGACCAGGAGTTGTAGTTAGAGGTCATAGGATCTATGGTGAACAAGTTCAAGAGGATTCAACTGATGAGAGTGATAATGAATCTCAGGCTAGCCACCACAGTAGACACCATAACCGCAGACGACCAGCAGCTGATAATCTAGGCAATCTCAAGCTGAGAATACCTCAATTCCATAGCAAGAATGATCCAGATGCCTATTTGGAGTGGGAAAAGAAGATAGAGTTGGTTTTCAATTGCCAGCAGTTTACTGAGGAGAGGAAGGTCAGATTAGCAGCCACTGAATTTTGTGGTTATGCTATAAACTGGTGGGAGCAGATTGCCACTACTAGGAGACGCAATGGAGAGCCTCAGATAGCTTCCTGGTTTGAGATGAAGACTGTGATGAAGAAGAGGTTTGTTCCTACTCACTATGGGCGAGATCTTCACCAGAAATTGAGAAGGCTTTCTCAAGGAGCCAAGAGTGTAGAAGACTATCACCAGGAGATGGAGACACTCATCTTGAAAGCTGACTTGATTGAGGGTGCTGAGGCAACTATGGCTAGGTTCCAAGGAGGGTTAAACAGAGATATACAAGACATATTGGAGCTACAAGAGTATGAGGACATGGATGAGCTACTGCACAAAGCTATTCTGATTGAGCAACAAAACAAGAGGAAGAGTTCCGCCAAAACTCCATACGGATCTGCTGCAAAATTAGTGTACGCCAAGGATGATAAGTCATTTGATAAGCCAAAGGAAGGGTCTTCATCAGTGGAAGCAAGGCGAGATGACAAGGGCAAAGAACCAGTGACAGCCACTAGGTCCAGGAATGTCAGATGCTTCAAGTGTCATGGGATTGGGCATTATGCCAATGATTGTACCAACAAGAAGGTGATCATAATCCTAGCCAATGGAGATGTGGTTTCTGAAGATGAAAAATCCGACCAGGAGTCTGAGGATGAGGGCGTGGAGTATCCTGTCCGAGGAGAGTTGCTAGTCACCAGGAGACTCCTCAATGCTCAACCTAAAGCCAAAGAGGATGAGCAAAGAGAGAACCTGTTTCACACCAGATGCTTAATCCATGACAAAGTTTGCAGCTTGATCATTGATGGAGGAAGCTGTACCAATGTAGCAAGTGAGAAACTGGTGGAGAAATTGGGTCTTGAGGTGTATAAGCATCCTAAGCCATACCTCTTGCAATGGCTCAATGAAGAGGGAGGGTTAAAGATCAGAAAGCAAGTGAAAGTCTTACTGTCAGTGGGGAGATATCATGATGAGATCACTTGTCATGTGGCGCCTCATGAAGCTAGCCACATTCTACTTGGTCGCCCTTTGCAGTTTGACAAGAGGGCAGTACATGATGGCTTCACCAACAGACACACCTTCACTAGGAGAAGTAGATCACGCTGGTAACACTGTCGCCTCAGGAAGTGCACCAGGATCAAATGCATCTTAAGAAGAGAAGGGATGAAGATAAGGCCATTGGTAAAGCCTTGTTGCTGGATGAATCCAAACAGGTAAGTAAGATGAACCTCTTTGCTACTACTAAAGACATCAAAACTGCTATGCTTGAACAACCAAATCTGATACTAGTAGTTTACAAGGAGTTGTTGATCTCTACTACTAACACTGACCCTGGGATTCCAGAAGAGATTGAGTGTCTTTTGCAGGAGTATAGGGATGTCTTTCCAGAGGATAATCCAGTTGGCTTACCACCCATTATAGGTATTGAACATCAAATTGACTTTGTACCAAGAGCTTCCATTCCAAACTGGCCAGCAAACAGGACAAACCCTGTTGAGACAAAGGAGCTCCAGAAACAAGTCAATGAACTCTTGGAGAAAGGCCACATCAGGGAAAGCTTGAGTCCTTGTGATGTACCTGTGCTACTGGTGCCTAAGAAAGATGGGAGCTGGCGCATGTGTGTGGACTGCAGATCCATCAACAACATCACGGTTAATTACATACATCCTATCCCACGCTTAGATGATATGCTAGATGAGTTACATGGTTCATGTGTCTTTTCTAAAATTGATTTAAA
>NW_013617935.1:4530-8371 GCF_000695525.1 Brassica oleracea var. oleracea
TGATAGGTCGATTTGTTGTGGTGTATTTTGATGATATACTGAGTTATTGCAAGACCATGAAAGAACATGTTGATCATTTGAGACAAGTGCTACATGTGCTTAGGCAAGAGAACATGTATGTTAACTATAAGAAATGCTCCTTTGGAACAGATAACCTTGTGTTTCTAGGCTTTGTTGTGACATCACAGGGCATACAGGTTGATGAGGAAAAGGTGAAGGCTATCAAGGAGTGGCTGATCCCTAAAACCATTGGAGAAGTCAGAAGTTTTCATGGATTTGCTGGTTTCTACAGAAGGTTTGTGAAAGATTTCAGTACAATTGCTGCCCCACTGACTGAAATCATCAAAAAGAGTGTAGGATTCACTTCGGTGCAAGCCTAGGAAGAATCATTCCAACTGCAGAAAGGGAAGTTAACAAGTGCTCCTTTACTTGTACTCCCTGACTTTTCTAAAACTTTTGAAATAGAATGTGATGCATCTGGAGTTGTAATTGGAGCTGTGTTGATGCAGGAGAAGAGACCTATAGCTTACTTCAGTGAGAAGCTTGGAGGTGCCACTTTGAATTATCCAACCTATGACAAGGAGCTGTATGCCCTGGTGAGAGCCTTGAAGGTGTGGCAACATTACCTTTGGCCTAAAGAGTTTGTGATCCACACAGATCATGAATCTCTTAAACATCTCAAAGGTCAACACAAGCTGAACAAGAGGCATGCTAGGTGGGTTGAGTTCATTGAGACATTTCCTTATGTCATCCACTACAAGCAAGGTAAGGAAAATTTTGTGGCTGATGCACTATCCAGAAGGTATGTTCTTTTATCTTCAATGGAAACAAAGCTTTTGGGATTTGAACACCTTAAGTCTTGTTATGCTGATGATCCAGAGTTTTAGGAAGTGTTTAGACAGACTGAAAAACATGCTATTGGTAAATTTTATCAAGTGAAAAGTTTTCTTTTCTATGATAACCGCCTGTGTGTTCCTTGTGGTTCTTTGAGAGAACTTTATGTCAGGGAAGCTCATGGAGGAGGATTGATGGGTCACTTTGGAGTCGCCAAGACATTGTCTACCTTGCATGAACACTTCTATTGGCCGAGCATGAAGAAAGAGGTGGAGAAGATTTGTTCCAGGTGTGTTGTATGCAAGCAGGCCAAGTCCAAAGTCCAACCAACAGGTTTGTACACGCCACTCCCCATCCCTACTGAGCCTTGGGTTGATATCTCTATGGACTTTGTTTTAGGATTGCCTAGGACCAGGAAAGGTAGAGATAGTATCTTTGTGGTTGTTGACAGGTTTTCTAAGATGTCACATTTCATACCTTGCCATAAGACTGATGATGCATCTCTAGTAGCTGATCTTTTCTTTAGAGAGGTTGTTAGATTGCATGGCATGCCTAGGACTATCGTGTCTGATAGAGACTCTAAGTTCCTTAGTTATTTCTGGAAAACTCTGTGGGGGAAAACTAGGAACTAGGCTGTTGTTTTCAACTACTTTTCACCCACAAACTGATGGACAAACTGAAACAGTCAATAGGACTCTGTCCACTTTGCTGCGTGCTATCATTAAAAAGAACATCAGGACTTGGGAAGATTGTTTGCCTCATGTAGAATTTGCATACAATAGGTCAATGCATTTAGCTACTAAGCTGATTCCTTTTCAGGTTGTGTATGGGTTCAATCCATTATCTCCTTTAGACTTGTTTGCTTTACCTTTGAAAGAACAAGCTAACCTTGATGGCACGGAAAAGGCCGAGTTTGTTAAGTCTTTGCATGAGCAGGTCAGGAAAAACATAGATGTGCGCACCAAGATGTATGCAAGACAGAAGAACAAAGGCCGCAAGGAGTTGGTGCTGGAACCAGGTGATCTCGTGTGGATACACCTGAGGAAGGATAGGTTTCTTGCTGAGAGGAAATCAAAGCTGATGCCAAGGACAGATGGTCCTTTCAAAGTGCTGAAAAGAATCAACAACAACGCTTATCAAATTGATCTTGAAGGTAAGTATACTATAAGTTCTACTTTCAATGTTTCTGACTTGATCCCTTATGTTGCAGATGAATTGGATTTGAGGTCAAATCCTATTAAAGGAGGAGGAGATGGTGCAGCCATGAGTAGATTGGAGAGCTGAGTGAGTCTGACAAGGGAGAGCCAGACTTGAGCAGAAAAGAGCCAGACTTGAGAAGAGAAGCGCCAGACTTGAGCAGAGAAGAACCAAATGAGCTAGCCAGCTTGTGGAGTGGACCAGTAACCAGATCAAGACTGAGGGCACAAGAGAAGAGCCTCCAACACTTAGCCAAATCCGTAAGGCTTAAATCAGAAGAGGAGAACCAAGATAAACCAGCCTGTTGGTTTAATTTTATTTCAGTGTAATTTGATTTCATTTAAATTAAACCAATTTTGGGTAGGATTAGGATTTATTAAAAACCAATTTCGATTAGGTTTAGATTAGGAATTAGATTAAACCAACTTGGTTTATGATTAGGGTTGCTGGGGGTTTTCTATTTATCTTTCTACGCAGACTTTGTGAACGTCATTCAACTTTTCAATCAAAAACTTACAGCAAAGAGTTGTCCTGTTTCCTTCTTTCTCTGTTCAGCTAAAGGAACATTGATCTCACCTTAGGGAAGGAATTCCTTAGTGAAAACCATCTTAGAAAATACAGGGTAATCTTGTGTCTTTGAGTAGCAAACCATCTCTGTCACTACTTTATGTATCCAAATACAGCTTCTTACATCGCGATTCATCATGGTTTGATTAGAAAGACGAGGAAGTTGTCATATTCCCAAACAGGAAAACTGGTATCACCTATATTGGAAAGTGGATAACTTCTTCATCCTAACTCCTATGAGATTTATTCCACTTCCTGGTGATTCTCCACTACTTTATGTATCCAAATACAGCTTCTTACATCGCGATTCATCATGGTTTGATTAGAAAGACGAGGAAGTTGTCATATTCCCAAACAAAACTGGTATCACCTGATTTGAAAGTGTGATAACTTCTTCATCCTAACTCTTATGAGATTTATTTCACTTCCTGTTGATTCTCCACTACTTTATGTATCCAAATACAGCTTCTTACATCGCTATTCATTCTGGTTTGATTAGAATGATGAGGAAGTTGTCATATTCCTAAGCAAGAAAACTGGGATCACCTAATTTGAAAGTGGGATAACTTCTTTATCCTAACTCCTTTGAGATTTATTCCACTTCCTGGTGATTTTTCACTACTTAATGTATCCAAATACAGCTTCCTACATCCCGATTCATCCTGGTTTGATTTGAATGACGAGGAAGTTGTCATATTCTCCAACAGGAAAACTAGGATCACCTGATTTGAAAGTGGGATAACTTCTTCATCCTAACTCCTATGAGATTTATTCCATTTTCTGGTGATTCTCCACTACTTTTAGTATCCAAATACAGCTTCTTACATCGCGATTCATTCTGGTTTGATTAGAATGACAAGGAAGTTGTCATATTCCCAAACATGAAAACAAGGATCACCTGGTCTGAAAGTGGGATAACTTCTTCATCCTAACTCCTATGAGATTTATTCCACATCCTGGTGATTCTCCACTACTTTATGTATCCAAATATAGTTTCTTACATCGTGATTCATCCTGGTTGGATTACAATGATGAGGAAGTTGTCATATTCCCAAACATGAAAACAAGGATCACCTGGTCTGAAAGTGGGATAACTTCTTCATCCTAACTCCTATGAGATTTATTCCACATCCTGGTGATTCTCCACTACTTTATGTATCCAAATAAAACTTCTTACATCGTGATTCATCCAGGTTTGATTAGAAGGACGAGGAAGTTATCATATTCCCAAACAGGAAAAGTA
>NW_013617935.1:9502-12295 GCF_000695525.1 Brassica oleracea var. oleracea
ATGTAGAATTTGCTTATAATCATGCTAAGCATTCTGCAACTAAGTTCTCTCCATTTGAAATTGTCTATGGTTTCAATCCTTTATCACCTTTGGATCTAATGCCTTTACCTTTGAGTGAAAGAGTTAGCTTGGATGGACAAAAGAAAGCTGAACTTGTTAAGCAGATACATGAGAAGGCACGGATCAATATAGAAAACAAGACCAAGCTGTGCGCTAAGCATGCTAACAAAGGAAGAAAGGAGATGATCTTTGAAGAAGGAGACTTAGTTTGGATACACCAGAGGAAGGACAGATTTCCTAATGAAAGAAAATCTAAACTTATGCCTAGATTGGATGGTCCTTTCAAAGTCATCAGGAAGATCAACAACAATGCCTATCAACTGGATCTCCAAGGTAAGTATAACGTGAGTTCAAGCTTCAATGTTACTGATTTAGTTCCTTATTGTGCAGAAGAAACGGATTTGAGGTCAAATCCTTCTCAAGTGGGAGAGGATGATGTGATCTTGGCTAGCAATGGAACTGAAGAGATGGATCAGCTTGAACCAGAGCTTAAGGAAGTTGAAGAAAGAACCAGGGAGCTGCTTGAACCTGAGGAAACAAATGAGAAGGACCTAGAAGTACACATTGGTCCAATGACAAGATCAAAGCAAGCAAGATTTTGACAAGCTCTTCATCAACTACTTCACACTATCCAAGGCAGTCTACAGTGTGCTTATCCAACCACACTGGTTGTGATTCAAGCCATCTAAGACATTCATCAAGAGAGGTGTTGTGACTTGCACTCTTTTCCTTAGTTTGGTTTTGTCCCAATGGATTTTCCAAACAAGGTTTTTAATGAGGCTTGGACACAACACTTATACATGAGCCTCTTGATGAAACTAAGCCTAACCAGTCCCATTTCCTACTCTAATTTCGTGCATGAAGAAACAAGGAGCCTTTTCTTATTTTCAAATTTAAACTTAGTTTTTGTTTTAATTGTTTTGTGTGACTGTGCATGTACAGCCTTCTTCTCTTTATATTCTGATCAAAACTCTCAATAAAACTATCAAACTCTTTTCTAATAAAAATTCTCTCTGAATCTTGTTTGATCAAAGCTTGTCTAGTGTATTTCGGTTCTTCCTTACATTATAAGCAAATCTGATAGTCTGAGAGCCATTTCCGCATCTCTTAGAAGTATCAACTCAATCCACTGCTTATTTCACCATCACAATCATTGGAGAACATTCAGGGACGTGATCAACATATCCAAGATCACTTCAAGTGGTATCAGAGCAGATCTCCATCATCAGGTTGTGTTTTTGCAGTTCTGCAACTTTTAGACTTTTCATATTCTCTTATCAGATCTGTTCTAAAATCTAGATCTTGCTAGAAACGTGTTTATTAGGGTCAGATCTACCTAGAATAAGTTTTAAAATTGCTAAATAATCTGATTTGATTTTCGAAATTGCAGAGAAAAGAATTAGGGTTCTTCATGAAAATTTTAGAAATCTGATTATTCTAGATTCAATCCCATTACTTTCTATTATATTATGTTTCTGTGATCTTTTTTACTGTTTTTGTGTTTGGAAATTCAACAGGAACCATGGGAGAAGGAAGCAATCAGAACAATGGAATGGATAAACTACTACTTGATGCTTTGACTGCACGCATGACTACTGTGATGACTTCTTTGATGGATCAGAGACTAGAGAACTTCAGAACTGAGGTTGTCCACTCAGAACGTGAGAGATCTAGGAGGAGTCCAAACCAGTCTGCTTCGGAAAGCTATTATAGTCATACTAACAGATCCAATGGCACTAGGAGAAGGAGGCGTGATCAGGAAGCAAGGCCACAAACCGATGATCCTCTTGGTGGTTTGAAACTGAAGATTCCTGAGTTCAAAGGCACTGCTGATCCAAAAGAGTATCTAGAATGGGAAAAGAAGATTGAACTTGTGTTCAATTGCAGAGACTACACCACAGAGTACAAACTGAAGCTTGCGCCTACTGAGTTTAAAGACTATGCTTTGAGTTGGTGGGATAACCTAGTTACAGCAAGAAGAAGAGCGGGAGATCTTCCTATTGAAACATGGAATCAGATGAAAGTAATCATGAGGAAGAGATTTGTGCCGAGCCATTACCACAGAGAGCTGCATTTCAAGCTCAGAACACTATCTCAAGGAAGTAGGTCAGTTGAAGAATATTACAAGGAGATGGAAACCCTTATGCTGAGAGCTGACATACAAGAAGACAAAGAAGCAACAATGGCCAGATTCATGGGTGGTCTAAATCGAGACATCATGGACAGACTTGAAGTTCATCATTATGTTGAGATGGAAGAGCTTCTGTACAAGGCAATTATGTTTGAACAGCAGTTGAAAAGAAGAAGTTACAAGTCTAGCTATGGAGCCAGCAAGCTACACTACCAGAAGGACGAAAATACCAGAGAATCCAAACCATTCTCCAAGCCTAAAGTGGAGGAACAGAGTATTAAAGGAAAGGAAGTAGCCACTGCTTCTAAAACTAGAGACATACAGTTCTACAAGTGTAAAGGTTATGGACACTATGCCAGTAGCTGCTCTAACAAAAGGGTAATACTCATTAGAGAAAATGGAGAAATTGAATCAGAGGAAGAGGAACAATCTGAGTCTGAAGAAGAAAGAGTGGAGATGCCAGCTCGTGGAGAGTTACTTGTCGCAAGAAGAACACTGAATCTGCAAGCCAAGACTGTTGGAGATGAGAAAAGAGAGAATCTGTTTCATACTCGTTGTATGGTTCAAGGCAAGGTGTGCAGTTTGGTTATAGATGGAGGAAG
>NW_013617936.1:0-1328 GCF_000695525.1 Brassica oleracea var. oleracea
TTATAGGAAATTGCTTACAGCCCTCCGACGACTTTCCGACGAAATTCAGACGGATGTAAAGCAGTCCGTCGGAATTCCGTCATTATTGTACAATCTCAAACGGCTATATAACGGTCATATATATTTGTCGGCAACGGTCACATGGTTCGTCGGAAATTCGTCGGAAAATTCCGACGGAATTCCGACGACTGTATTGTTAATCGGAATGTCGTCGGAAATTCGTCCGAATATACCGACGAACTTCCGATGACTACAACGGTTACATTTTTTATCGGAATGTCGTCGAAAGTCGTCGGAAAATTCCGACGACCCTTGTTTCGTCGGAATTCCGTCGGAAATGGCCGACGGAATTCCGACGACTTCAAATTTTTGGATTCCGTCGGAAATTGGTCGGTAATCTGTCACAAACGTCCGACGACATTGATGTCCGTCGGAACCTCCGTCGGAATTCGGCGGGTTTTCTTGTAGTGCATTAACATGAGCTCCCATTTAGGAGTTAGTCCCCCAAGGGAATGGTAGATTCTCTTTCTTCTTACTAGAGAGAAAGAGAGAATCGCGGTGGTTCCCGGAATTCTCTATATAGACTCCAGTATATGGAGGTCTACTTGACGCCGTATAGATGGCCTTGACTCCGGTGGCTTCGTGCTTTCCTAGGTGAAACCATCCGGCTTGGTATGTGGTAGCACTACAAGAAAACAGCGACATACTGAGTGAAAAAATCGTCGGTATGTCATCGGAATAACGTTATTCCGACGACATACCGACGAAACAAGTCCTCGGAAATAACTCCTCGGAAATAACTCCTCGGTATATCCCGAGGAAGATGTCCCTCGGTATATTTCGAGGGTTCATTTCCTCGGAATGTAAAAAATATTAATTTTTTTTAAAAAAATAAAATTTTTGAAATTTAAATTCGAAAATATAAAAATAAAATTAAAATTGAAGTCATATTAATTAATATTCAAAGTTTCACAAATAAAAATAAAACATTTCGAGTTTTTGGAAAAAAAAAACTACGGGTCTGGCACGTCCGAGAACACCTCGTTCGGGTACATCCTCTGCATCATCTCCATCATTTGCTGGTTCAGCCTCCTCTGTGCCTCATAGCCCGCCTGTTGAGCCGCCATCTGGGTCTCCAACAAAGATATGCGATCATCTTTGTCTTTCAACTGAGCCGTAAGTACTTCTGTATCAACAAAGGGCGGTGGTGCAGAAGAAGAAAGAACCGACCGGGTGCGACGACCGAAACCGACCAAACGTCCATTCTTCTTTGGAACCGACTGAAATAGAAAATAGCCAAATTTACAAATTTAAATCAAGAAATAAAT
>NW_013617936.1:1672-3542 GCF_000695525.1 Brassica oleracea var. oleracea
CACAGAACCTGCTTGTCGGTAGGGAAGTGAGTGAAATTCGGATGTCCCTTGTCGAGGGCCGAGTACATCATACGGTTGATCCATGCGCTGATCCCGTTCCCGGATCGGTTGAACCTAATAAAAAGAACAAACGCTTAATAAAGAATCAAATTTTAACGAAAAAAAAATATGTATAATTACCATGTTTGACCCCGTCCATGTGGATACGGAGTGGGATAGGGAAGATGGTCACGACCGGGCTGTCGAACCAACTCCGCAACACTCATCACGCCCGGAGGAGCAGGACCCGGTGCAGCAGCGGAAGCGAGAGGAGCAGGAGCCGGTGCAGCAGCGGAAGCGAGAGGAGCAGGAGCGGGTGAGCGGGTGCAGCAGAGGGAGATGTATGGTAGGAGCTGTGGAGCGAAGGGGAATCCTACAAATGACTGGAATCCCGAGACTGGCTCCCCGTACCACCACGACCACGACGCTGTCGAGGCCGGGTCTGATCATCATGCGACCGGTAAATTATAAAAAAATATTTAATAAATATAAAAATATATAAATATATAAATTAATTTTTTTTTTTAAAAAAAAAGTCCCAAATAATAGTTTTTAATCACAAAAAAGTTTTATAGACATTAAAAATGTTTAATAAATATAGAAATTTATATAATATAAATATTAAAAAATTATTTTTTTTAAAAAATCCCAAATAATAGTTTTTAATCACAAAAAAGTTTTATAGACATTAAAAATGTTTAATAAATATAGAAATTTATATAATATAAATATTAAAAAATTATTTTTTTTAAAAAATCCCAAATAATAGTTTTTAATCACAAAAAAGTTTTATAGACATTAAAAATGTTTAATAAATATATAAAAATAGTTATAATAAACAAAAAATAGTTTTAATAAATAAAAAATAGTTTAGTAATTACAAAAAATAGTTGTAATAATATTAAAAATGTTTAGTAAATATAGAAATTTATATAATATAAATAAAAAAAAATCGTTTTTTTTTCAAAATCCCAAATAATAGTTTTTAATCACAAAAAAGTTTTATAGACATTAAAAATGTTTAATAAATATTTAAAAATAGTTCTGGCAAACAAAAATAGTTTTAATAAATAAAAAATAGTTTAATAATTACAAAAAATAGTTTTGATAATATTAAAAATGTTTAATAAATATAGAAATTTATATAATAGAAATATAAAAAAAATTAATTTTTTTTTAAATCTTAAATAATAATTTTTAATCACAAAAAAAGTTTTATAGATATTAAAAATGTTTTGTAAAATCTAAAAAATCGAATATATATACAAAAAATGTTTTGTAAAATCCAAAAAAATGAATTTATATACAAAAATCGTTTTGTAAGATAAAAAATCGAATTTATACACAAAAATCGAATTTATATACAAAAATCAATTTTATAAATACAAAAAAAAAATCTAAAATTTATAAAAAAAATTCTAAATCAATTCAACAAAACAAATTATTCAACCAAATCACAATTCTGAACCTATTATACAACCAAATCACAATCCTAACAAAAATCTATCAAATCTACACAAAAACCTAACAAATAGAACCTAAGAGTGTGGGATAGGGTCCTTACTTGATTTGTGTAAGAGAAAGGGGAGATCGCCGGAGATATCGTCGGAGAGAAGGGTCGTCGGAGAGAAGGGGTAAATCGCCGAAGAGGAGGGAGAGGAGGCGCAGAGGAAGAAGAGAGAAATGGGGAAGAAGAAGCAGCTCGTGGTTATAAAACCTAGGGTCCGACGGATAGTATCCGTCGGAATTCCAATTTCAATTTTCGCGAAATATTTGCCCGGTTAAATGAAAATATTCCGAGGAAATTCCGACGGATACTTAAATATCCCTC
>NW_013617936.1:6196-6484 GCF_000695525.1 Brassica oleracea var. oleracea
CTCGGTATTTCATAAGAATATTCCGACGGATTGATATTTCCTCGGAATTCCGTCGGTATATTCCGAGAAAATTCCGAGGAAACCAAATTTTGGGTTTCCTCGGAATATCCTTGGAAATTCCTCGGGAAATTCCGAGGATTTCATTTTCCATCGGAATACCGCTGTTTTCTTTTAGTGTAGTGGTGGTTCGGAGGCGTTGTTAGTGCTCTCCCGAGAGTCTTCCCGGGGGCCTGAGCTCCGCCGATCATTGTTATGTTCTATAGTTTGATCGATCTAGATTGGGGGGGG
>NW_013617936.1:6531-12145 GCF_000695525.1 Brassica oleracea var. oleracea
TGAGATCTCGATGCTAATCGATTGATGCTCTCTGAACTCAAAGTTTGCGATGCCGATTATCCAATACGTCCAATACAATCGTTGGAGGTGGATTCTTCGGTGGATGTGGGTGTTGTCGAGTTGCCGGTTTGAAACCGGTGGTCAAGTGAGATGGTTGATTCGGTGATGATAATCCGGAAACGATGACGGATGTGTGTGTTTGTCTGTTTCATCTCCGGTATGTACGGGGAGTCTCGGTGTTCGCCGGTTAGGTTTCCGGCGCTGGATTTCGAAGCGGTCATAGCGGTGGGGTTGCGATGCATGGGTGTCGAGTGGGGAACGCGTGTTGTTTGTTTTTCTTGACGCGTGTTTGTTGTTGGGCTTCATAGTGGGCCTTTCGGCTTTTAGGTTTGCCCTTTTGTATGGGCCTTTGTTTGCTGTTTTTTTGGTTTGTATGGACTTCGTCTCTTTGGGTTTCGACCTTTTAATAATATTTGAGTTGGCAAAAAAAAGAGTTAGTCCCCATTTGGTGGGTCTAGCAAATAAAAGAACTGTAGGGGTGGGTAAGTAAATATAGTATTAAACATAAGACCATCATTATCGGCGATCCTTAAGACGGTTTTTAAAATTAATGACTCATTTAATTAAATCAAAAATACATAATATCCCAAGCACCGATCCTTAATGTAGCTATTTTGTAACCGATCCTTAACACACATTTAAAGAAACGTGTCAGCACCTAAACTAATGTGATGAAGCAACATCTCTCCACCAATGCCGGTAAAGAGCTCACGGAGAAGATCGGTCTCGTTTATCAGATCAACATCGCTCCCAAGGTAGGTCCCCCCTTTTCTTAGACTCGATTTGTGTTCTAATTAATTTTTTTGGTTAATTTTGCCTATTTTGTTTGATTTTTTCCAGAAATTAGGGTTTGAAGAGGTTACCTGCATCGTGGATCTGAAGAAAAGGAAAGTCACCAAAGGTTAGCAACTGGGTATTCGAATAAGAGAAATTAAGACATGATTATCGTAATTGGATCCTCTTAAAATCAATTGATTGTTCTTTTATTTTGCAAAATTGATTTTTTTAGGAAAATATGAAGGAGGGAAAAATGGATGCTACTTTCTCCTTCAAAGATGATGACTTTGTCAAAGTTGCTACTGGCAAGATTAATCCTCATATTGCTTTCATTAGGTTTGTCTTTTTTTCGTTAATGTCATTTTATTACAAGTTTTTAAGCAGCCTTTTGTCTTTGTGTCTGAACCCAAATCCACCAAGCTTCTGCTGTCTTGGTTTTGTTTGATTTGGTTCAAGAAGTTGATCTCTGAGTCTCTGTGTGAATGTTGAATGTTTTAGTTGGTGGCGGTTGGTGGCAGGGGTTTGATGAAGATAAAGGGTAGTCTCAGTGCTGCGCAAGAAGTTCACCCCTGCCATTTTCCCAAAGCCTTCGAAGTTGTGAACACCGTGTAAGAATGGTGCTGCAAGCCTCCCTTGAACTCACCATCTGATACTTGTCTCCTACCAAACAACCTGCAGTAACTTATCCAACTGTAGATTTAACTCAAGTCTAATACAAACTGTCCGAGCTTCGTTTCTTCTCTGAGAAGGCAAGTCAACAAACACAGTTTTTCCTCTTTCACTGCAGGAGTTGTATTGAATTGAGATAAATGTTACATTTGATTATTTTTCTATTTCAATCAACTCTGCTGAGAGCATTCCTTATTGTAATTAAAATGTTTATGTTGTCAGGCTTCTGACTCGGAGGGTGTTGCAAAGCAGGATTGTGATATGTTCTGATTCGTTTGCAGCTGGAAATTCACAGTCTGATGGTGATGAAGCCACTGCTGGATTGGTGATCAAGCCACTGCTGCTCTAGTACGGTCAGTTTCCTCTCTATCTCTTTTCTTTCGAGTACTCTCTCTCTGTAATGGATGAATTTTAATTGTTTAAGAAGAAGCTCTGTTTAGGTTGTTCTGTCTCTTGATTCTGTAATGGAGTTAATGTTCTGTTATGTTTATGTTGTGTCTTCTTCTTGTTGTTGTTCTGTTATATTTATGTTTATTCACAAAACCAAAGTCATCATCCATTTTCTCTTTCTCTCTTTAATCATCATTCACTATTTTTTCTAAGAACCCTTAAGTTAAGAAACTATGAATGGAGGACAAAAAATTAGTTGTTTCTTAACTAAATTCTTAACACACATTTAATACTAAAAAGTGATTAAGAAACCCTTATGGGGTTATAGGGATAATCATGCTCTAAGTATGCTAAATATATTACGCGCTTTAAGACTTCATATCAACGCGTTTTATTAATAGTCACTGCCATGTGTTTTTGTCCCTGGGCAGACACCTATCCGGGGCAGACTCATTTATGTAAAGAACGCATAATCTTTGTGACGGTGCTAGACCATTTCTAATTCACCCCTATTTCTATTTCTATATTCTTTTTTCAAAATAGAAAAAATTTATTATAGAAGTAAAAATGCTCTAATTTATATCTGTATAATAGAGTTTCTCTATTTATATGGAAAAATATAGAAATATGATATTTCTACCTTTAAATATAGATACAAAAAATAAATTTTCTCTATATTTTCCTCTAAAATAGAAAAACTCTATTATAAGGGCATACATTGGAGCATTTTCAGCTTTATAATAGAGATCTTTATTTAGAGGAAAATATAGAGGTGTACATTGGAGATGCGACGATAGACTTCTTTGATAAAGTCGAATATATATCAATATATGTTTCTTGAGAAAAAAGTCGAATATATATGTAATAAAAATCCTGTGTTATTGATGTTCAAAAAAAAAAATCCTGTGTTATTTTAATCCCAAGCGTCTTAGTCGTGATGAAATCGATGATGTTATTTAAATAAATAAACAGTAATGGATAAAACATAACGCAAAATCAGATATTGATACTTCTCTGAAATATGGTCAACTTTTTGAGCTAGTGTGTAGACTCTATTTCAATTTGTCCTTCTCTTTCCCAAACATAAAAGAATATCTCTGTTGTACCGTAAAAACAACATCGATCGAATGGGACCATAAATTAAACTATCGCATGAAACTGTTTCTTTAATTAACTGAATTTTTGCATTACGCATGAAACTATTCATTAGTAGTTTTATGGTATTTGTATTAACATGTGATCGTTTGATATAGGAATTATACGAGAATAAAGGGAATATTAACATGAAAATAAATTGTTTGAGCCGTTTAGTTGTTATAGTTTTGGAATGATATGAGGTTTCTTATAGGTTATATTGACATGATTTTTTTTTTGAGAAAATATTGACATGATTTTAGGAGTTTAAAAGAAATTGTTTTCTCAAGATAGGCAGTAATATTTTCTTCCCAGTCTTCGAAACCCCTTATAAAATGACATCACATCCATTGTTATGAATTGATGAAAATATATAAGGGTCCTTTCTCTTAACCTATTCATTGTTTTTAAACCCCTTTCTCCAAATTTAAAACAGTTTCTTTCTACATCGTTATATATTATATCCGTCTGCATTTTTAAAAATAATTTTATAGTTCAATAAATCTTTTAAGTAATAATAAGTACATCTAAATATACATATAACTCCGATAGATCCATGAAACCATTAAATCCCAAAAAAAATATTTTGATCGATTTCAGCAAAAAACTATCACGTCATTCCGTAAATAAGTGATGCGTTTTCTTATATGTGGTTTTCATATTGGCATGTTATCAGATAGAGTAGCACAGTATATTTAAAATTCACACACAATAAATCATGTGCGTTACAAAAACCAAAATATTGTTAGCATAAAAAAAAAGCCGAGTCCGGAACTTAAGATATAGCAAAAATCGACATTACAAAAGAAGATCAGACGTTAACTTTTGTGCCCTAAACAACATCGTATCAAACGAAAAAAAAAACATCGTATCAAACGGGACCATGCAAATAATAAAATAAACGATCACATTATTAAACTATTCATCAACCGTTTGTAATGTTAGCTTATAATGAATAGAATATCAACAACAAATGGTTTGTCCCATTTAAAGGGTTTAAGAATTATATGAGCTCGCCATGAATATGAGCTCCTATTTAGTGGGTTTAAGCAAATAAAAGAAAGGTAGGGGTATCAGAGGAATTCTCTCCTGAAGATAGCCATTAATATTCTGTTAAAGTTCTTACAACTCTGCAAACTGGACAGGTGTTGTCTCGTA
Organism: Brassica oleracea var. oleracea; assembly: GCF_000695525.1. Lineage (NCBI taxonomy): Eukaryota > Viridiplantae > Streptophyta > Magnoliopsida > Brassicales > Brassicaceae > Brassica > Brassica oleracea. The sequence continues at coordinate 10,720 of NW_013617936.1, forward strand.
TCGTATACCGAGAGAAGAAAACTTTCTATTTTGTTTTCTTTAAAATGTAAATCATAAACTTGTGTTGATGCAAATCAGTATTCTATATATACTTACTACGTGAGAGAGAACAAAGCACGAAAGATCTGAGTCATAGACACTGAGAAAATGTAAGTTCTTCTAGAGAGAGAAAATGTTTATTCATAGTTTTCCATTAGTATGGCTTCCGTTTTCTGTTTCTTAACTCATACATGCTTCTTTCTTCAGAGTCATAAACACTGAGAAAAAAAAAACAAGAAAGATCTGAGTCATAGACACTGAGAAAAATGTAAGTTCTTTTAGAGAGAGAAAATGCTTTATATATTCGTATATAGTTTTCCATAAGTATGGCTTCCGTTTACTTGTTCTTAACTCATACATGCTTCTTTCTTCAGAGCTACAAATGGATAAGAGAAAAAGAAAAATGTTCGGTGAAGATCCTCCAGCAGATGTAAGTTTACGTTTCTTAAAACCCTTGATCCAAATCTGTTTTTGTTTCCAAAGCTACAACTCTTTTGAAAGCTAGGGTCAATATATAATAAGTTTGGTTTCTCTCTTAGTGGCGTATACAAATAATAAATCTTGTCTCTTTTGAGTATTTGAATAACTACATAAAAGATCTCCTGGTACACCTTCTAAAGTAACTATCTCCACGCTTTGAACAGGTAGCAAAGGAAGCACCTGGGACCAAGCACGAAAGAGATCAAGGTATATCTGGATCTTGATTTTGAGTGTTTTATATAACTTTAGGGTTTTTGTTGCTTGATGAAATCCTCAAATGCAATCTCTGACAAAAAAAATTTTCATCGTCTGAGTTTTTTTGGTGGGTTTTTTTTGTTGCTGCATCGAGGTGTTTAGGGCCGGTTGCTTATGTTGTTGGATAAACTCGTCAAATAAACTCTGAATAAAGAAAAAGCTTTGATCTTTTTTAGCTTCTTGACTTGTTTATGTTGTTGCATAAAACATTGAAGCAATTTCTTTATGTACAGTTTTTTTTTATTGATCAAAAAGTTGGGTTTTTTCTGTTATTACGCAAGCCAAAAGAAAGAAAATGAACTTTTTTTTAACTTAGATCATTTTTGTTATAACCCAAAAAAGTAGACTAATTTATTTACTTATTTCAAATGATTAGATGCTAACCGATCATATGGAACATATGGAGCCGGCGGCGGACACAAAAAAGGAGGAAAAAGACCAAAAACTGGAGATGCTTCTACTACAAAAAGCACCCATGTAATATTTTGATACATTATAAAACCTATTTTATTTGTATAAAAATATACTAACAAAGAAATATAATCACTAAAAGAAAACAGGGAGATTCTGATGGCCGAAATCGTCGGAAATTCGTCGGAATAGACCGATTCCGACGAATTTCCGACGAACCTGTCCGTCGGTATCGTTTCGT
>NW_013617936.1:12161-12293 GCF_000695525.1 Brassica oleracea var. oleracea
GAAATTCGTCGGAATAGACCGATTCCGACGAATTTCCGACGAACCTATCCGTCGGTATCGTTTTGTCGGAAAAAAAAAATCGTCAGAATTTCGTCAGAACTTCCGACGACTTTCTGATGAATACCGAGAAAC
>NW_013617937.1:0-9279 GCF_000695525.1 Brassica oleracea var. oleracea
AGCGAGAAGACCACTTACCACTGACTTTTTCGACCATTAATTCTGCCAAATTCACCTAACTTGCCTAACTTGCAAAGCCACTCGCTAGAACCTCATGCTATAAGCTCATGGTTCTAACGAGCTGGGGGGCTAACTGTTGGGGTCAAAATCGATCACGGCGGAATCAATGTCTGAAAGTCCGTAAAAATCGGAATGAACGTTTTTACGAAAAATAAATCTTCGAAAAAAATTTATTTTTGAAGAATCTTGCGGAGAAAACACATTCACGAGACATCGGACAAGAGCTCGAAAATGGTCGCTATGCAACGACCGAACGCGTGCTCCGCTCGGTCGCTACATAGCGACCGAGTTCGAGCCAAGGCTCGGTCGCTACATAGCGACCGAACGTCCATTCCGCTCGGTCGCTACGTAGCGACCGAGATCGAACCGTAGTTCGGTCGCTATGTAGCGATCGAGCGCTCGGTCGCTACGTAGCGACCGAGCTCTTCCGAAACGTCGATACGACATTAGTCCATGCATTTTCGTCTACCCTTCGATGCTATCTCCCGAAGACCGTAGCGAACCAATTTCACGATTCCCCGCCATTCTAAGTTATCGATCAAACTTAACCGTAAAAACCGCGGAAAGTTCGTTCTTTATCGAAAAAAGCCGTAATAAACGCTTCGAGTCAGAAGACGGCCCAAAGGGACCTAAGACGTGACTCGAGACCCAACTTACGATTTCTTAACCAACAACCCGTAAGCCGCTTGACGGTTTACGCTTGGTTCGCATGGAAAGATAAATGTCAAGTTTCCGTGGATAAATACAAAATTTTGAAGATAATTACGAAGATCGGAAAAAATGGAATATCTTCATTTTTATGTTATGAAATTTTGAAGATAATTACGAAGATCGGAAAAAATGGAATATCTTCATTTTTATGCTATGGCGGCTTAGAGGCAGAAGGGGAAAAGCGTAAACTGACCTTGGGGCCAGTATATAAGGAGTCCTAGGCGTGAAGCATGGAGAAGACTTTTCGACAGCAAACTTAGCACTTAGAGCAATTTTAGGCAATTTTCCGTTTTTGTTATTCGAGCTGCGACTCAATTAGGTTTTTTTCCGTCTTAGGGTTTTAGAACTAGGAATCTCGCCGACAGCTCTCGTAGCCCAGGCACTTACCTTGTTGTAAACGCTCAAACGTAGATTCGGAATAAGAACTATCTTGCTCTCTTTTTCGATTTCTTATTTTATTATTGTTCTCGTTTCATGTCCTGATTGTTTGGCGTGTGGTATTAGCAGATATCCGGGACCTCTGGGAAATTAGGGCTTTCCTAGTTTCCTTATTTAAACGGAAATCGACAGTGCGAATTTCAGTTCCCACAAGAATCACTAGCAACATTAGTGCAACTACCACCATCAATAATCAAAGAACAAACTTTTTTTGAAACTAAGCATCGAGAATGAAAAAGATTCTCCCTTTTTTCACGTTCATTGGTTTTGGGTTGAACACTCAATGTTCTTCTGGTAACAAGAAGTGGACCGTAAGCTGGGTAGTCGAGATGTCCATCCTCATCATCATAGATCGGCTCAAGTGTCTCATCAAGGGCCGGTTCTAGATCAAGGTCTGAATGTTCTTCAAAGATTGGAACAAGTCTTTCGTCTGTGGCTCTCCTGGCAACTAGAAGTGGCCCTTTGTGTGGGTAGTCGAAGGACTCTCCTTCCTCATCAAAGATAGGACCGAGGTCGCCCTTGTCCTCTAGATCGTCCTGATCATCCTCGGACTCAACCTCGCCATTCTCCATGAGGATCATCAATTTTTGGTTTTGAAATCCGTATTAACCACTCTAAGGCTGGATTTCTCTTCAGCCAGCAGAATTTCTCTTCCACCATCTAGCCAAAAATCGAACTTTTGATTTTTTTTTGTTTTTTTTTTTTGATATGGATCTAGTGGCTGGTAAAGAGATGACCCGGATTTGTGATAGATAGAAGAAGATGAACAGATTTAGAAAATGGGAGATGAGAAAGATGAAAAGGTGATACCAGTTGAGTGGCTCTGATACCACTTTGATACGTCCTAGATTCGGACAAGAATCACGCAACAGGATTTTGGATATGAACTCGCCAAAGTAGGGAGATCTGATGGTTTGATAGGCAACACGCAAGGTTGCGGAGAGGCCTTATGATACTACCGGCTTCGATTGTGGTGTGGAATGTGACGTCAAGACCAACAAGGGAAGATATGTTTACTTGGAGAATCACTCGACAAGAAAACAAGAACTGTTCGAAGCAAATAACAAAGAGATAAACTCATAAACTTTAAGGGGAAAATCGATTGATTGATAATGAAGAAGAGTTTACATATTTATAGTACTTGTAGTAAATGAAAGACATTAATAAAAACACTTAGGAAATAAAAAAATTTACTGAGAATGTGGAAGGTCAGTCAAGAAACTCTTCGGCTTCAGATCTGGTCGATGGCTGATGTCTAGATTCATTCGATCAAGTTGAAGTCGCCGCGGGAAGGAGCTGGACGAACGCGGGACGGTCTGGACAGTCAGTGGCCTGATCAAGCAGTGTACTGATGCGGCCTAAGTCTTCAGATAGTTGGATCATTCGTGCCTTAGAGAAATCTGAATGATAGAAGTCCAAGAGGGAGTCGGACATGAGGGTTAGTCCATTGGCTCGATCATTAGAACAGTCGCTTCGTGCCAAACGAACCAAGAGAGAGAAGTCTCGATCATTTTGGGAAACCTTACGATTCAAGTCAAGTCTGGCATGATCCAAGTCAAGTCTGGCATGATCCACGTCAAGTCGGGCATGATCCATGTCAAGTCTGGCTCGGCTGTTAACTTTGGCTTGTCGAGATGGTTGGGAAGGACGCGTACTGGTTCGGTCAGATCGGTCTTCAGGACGTGGACTTGGTCGACGCTTCATTCCGGATGTAAGTGGGTCGAGGTGGTACACGGCTCGATCATCCTGGGCGGTACGGCTAGGAAGGCAAACTTCGGCTGAGCTGTCCTGAACGGTCTGATCTCCATTCTGGTACGGTTCCATGTACTGATCCATGGACTGAGGCGAATCAGCTACCCCCGACCGTCCACGGCTAATAGGCCACCCAAGCCCGCTCTCTCGGAACGTGGGTCCCATCTCATTTTAACGGTCGGTCAGTTAATTTTTTTCAAGGCCCGAAATCATTGTTTACTGACCCAATCAACACATGACTTTTCTCCGTGCTTTGGCCTCACTCGCACAGTACACTTCCCGATATGTCACCCATCATTTCACTATTCCAGGCCAAGCACGCTTAACTCTTGAGTTTTAAACGAATGTGTGACGGAAAAAATAAGTCAATTTTAGTGACATAGTTAGCCAAATCAATTCTCTTAAACTTTTCCATATATCACTAACTCGGAAGTTACAAAAATATTGGGTGGTTGTGATGAATGCGTTTGTGGAGATGTAATCGTCTGAGTTTCCAACCCAACCAGCGACATAGAAGGCATGTAGTGACGATATGTTTGATGACGAGAAGAAGATGTCATGAGTTGTGGTGTCAGGGCGATACCCGATCACTTTTTTAGTTGCATGCAAATGTAGTTATGCTGGTTGATGCATAAACTGGGATTGAGACAGTCTATTCAGTATTTATTTATTTATTTTAATCGTGAAAGACTATATGAAAGACTTTTAATTCTGATGCTAATTTTTTATTTAACAAATGTATTACACATGTTATGTATTTGAACATTCTTTTATAAAAGAAAAATAAATGAAATAATTAAACTAGTACAAAATATTAATATTATTTTGTCTAGATAGGCAGAGAGCCAATCTTTACTCCTTTTAATGGCTGCGTCTTGCAATTTTATGTTAAAAGCTCAAGTTGTATACAAGTGGGCTTAAAATTTATCTAGGCATCAAATTTTACTGAACTAGCAGTGATTTTAATCTAAGGGCTAAATTAATCCATGTTTTATGTTGAATAAATGGATACTTCAGATATGTTGATTACATGATAACCCAGTGTTCAAGTATGAAAATCCGATTCGCCACCACTACTTAAGACAAAATTCAATAGGGCAGTCACGAGGCAACACATAACCTATCAAATTTAGTTATAGTTCGTTAATCATACCCATCTTATATATTAAAACAGAAGTCACACCCTTGATTCATGTGTGATTTTTTTAAAAATAGACCTAATTGACATATTTTTAAAAAGTCATGTTACATAATCACTAATCTTATCGTTTAAATTGTGGGTCTACCAAAAATTTTTATTGGGCTATCAATAATTGGATTTAAACAATAGATGATCCATTGGATTTATAGATAGTATAAATTAAATAGATATAATTTAATGTTGTAATACTATACCTCCATATGTTAATAATTAAAATATTTGTCGATGTTAACTTTTAAAATTATAAATATTTTTTTTTAAATAACAAAAATCATATTACCTAACAATGATTAATCTTTACTAGCTTAAACTAATGAAAACATATTTTAAACTATATAGTTTATTTTAAAAATTAAACAGAAACTAAATGTTTAATTATTTACTCGATAATATAAATCTATGAAGCGAAAAGTTTAATTTATAAAAAACTTTCTAAATTTGTGAAATGTTACAATATTTTTGAATATGACAATAAAACAATATTTTACTAATCTTTATATATATATAGTTACGATTTTAATAATGAAATAATAATCCGAAAATATATATATAGAAGAAGATACAAATACATGTGAAAGTTTGAAACAATCTATTCAATTAAAAAAATATACCGTAAACTTATTATGTTTTGAAAATTGATAGACACATATATATTATAATATATACCAATTTAGAATGGAAAACAAAATGTTTATATAAAAATAAATGAAAACAAAAATCAGCGCGGTTGCGCGGGTCGAGATCTAGTCTAATCTATTAATTTTAGGGTCCTAATTTTTATCTACTATTTAAAAGTCTTAGTATGACCATTTGATTAATTATTTAATATGACATAATAATTATTCTTAGTCTAACAAATCTGTTGAAAAATATATATTTAAATTTTATTTTTAATTATAACAAAATCTGTTGAGAAAATATCTACCTAAATCTTATTAAAAGTTTTAAGTATTTTTTAAATCATACAATAATTAATTTTGTAATTAGTAATATAATATGATTATACATTACTATTAATTAAATTTTTATTATAAAATAAAAAATAAAAATTATTCCTATTTTTATAAATTTCATAATATATTACATAAAATAGAAGTACTATATGAATTAAATAAAAAAACTATATAAAATTGGTAAATTAACCTATTTTATTTTAAAATTGCTTTCATTTAAATAAATAAAATAAACTATTATTCACCGTTAAAAAAGGGTTAAAATTCATAAAGTATGTATATTTTATACAAAGAATATTAGCATATGTTAAACTTTTATATCTACAACTATATATTATTTAATTAATTTGAAACTCACAACAATATATTATCTAAAATGATTATATACAAAATATAATAGTCATAGCAAACTTTTAGTTCATGCGTTATTTACAAAATAAGATATCAGAAAAAATAATAATTCAAAAGATATTAATGAAAAGTTTATTTTAACTACAAATTTATTGAGAGTGGTCTTTTTTTTATATTTTATGTTGTGGCAACTACTGATATCTCTATGTTTTTCATTACAAGTATGGTTCATTGAGTGTTTTTTTATCATTCCACAATGGTGTCTAAAACAAAGTAAAAAAATATAAAACAAATAATTATATATTAATAATGATGAATAAAAAACCTAAACAATAAAATTATAAAGTTACACAATATATAACACACTAAAATGTAAATCATATATTTAAAATATTTACAATAATGTTAAATGTATACATTTATAAAATAAAAATATATCCGCACGGGTCAAACTCTAGTTTAACTATTTATTTTCTATTTTATGCAGTTATACACATTTAACTGTTTATCTAGCTAAGCAGAGATCATTTTTTCCATCTGCTTAATTTAGCAAGTTAGAGGAATCATACGCAACTGATTTTCTTACAAGAAGAAAGATATGATTATGCATTTTATGATTATGTAAAACCGATTGTATTAGATGAAACTAAAGTGGTCAATGGATACTGTTAGATAAATAGTTAGATAGCATCTAATAAATTCAGTTGTTAGTTTGTTTATCATAACGCATCTAATTATATATCTAACAGTATTCTTTGGTCAAAAGGCATAATCATATTTTTCATCTTGAAAAAAAAACTCAGTTGCGTGTGATTCACCTTTTTTTTTGGTCAACCGATTTCATTAAATTAAAAAAACAACTACACGCTTGGGTGGGAGCTCATGGAGCTCCTTTTGCCAAAGAGTCTGCTGATACATTGCAAGAACGAGAAACATAAGAGAAAGAGATAGAGGTGAAACAGTTGGCAAGCACGATGATATCATGGATGATTCCAAAAGCTTCCTTTAACATTTTCCTTCCAGTGATTGCTTGGATAAGGTCCTGATCGTCTGATTTCAAGTGGATGTGAGTCCAGTTTTTGTCCAGTGCTATTGTAAGGGCTGTTCTAATTGCAAGAACTTCCGCCACCATTGTCGACCTAACGAAATATTCAATTGAGTTTCCCTGCAGCGTAGTGGAGTCAGTATGGTTGAATAATACTCATCCAAGTACATTCCATGCTGCATCAGTGTGGATTGTGATAGTAGCCGAGTCGCATGCTGGCTCTGGTTGTGGAACGGTTCCTCTTGCAATAGGTAGTTGTGCTGCTTGCCATTCTCTAACGTCTGAGATCACCTTTGTAGCAGTTTCTTGGGGGTGTGAAGGTTCTGTTCTCAAACAGCTTTTGGTTTCTTGTTTTCCATAATGTCCAACAAGTCAATGGGAAGATAACTTCGGGTGAGATCCCTGTCGGGGGTAGACCGGTGAGTCGGTGACGTGTTTGGCCGTGTGTACGAGCTGCTCGAATTGTTGTTGTGGGCTTAAGCTGAGATCCTTCGTGATTGGCATGAGACGCCAGACTTCTTTTGCATAGTTGCAGTTTAAGAAGATATGATCCAATGTCTCTTGTTGTCCACAGTTTGGGCATGTAGTGTCGTTGATTATTCCTCTTTTCTCCAGGTTGTAGCCTATAGGGATGGCTCCGTGTAAGGCCTTCCACATAAAAATTTTGATCTTGGAAGGATAGTTCCCTATCCAGACATCATTGTGCCAGTCGATGTTCTCTCCCGCCCTCGCTGATCCATCCTCTACTTCCTTGCTAGATACTTGCGTATGTAACACCTACCTTGCTAATTAAATTAACCAGATGGAATAAATGATCTCTGCACACTTTTATTTAGTCTTTGACGTAGGTATCCGCTTTAATTGAATAGATGTGTCATGAAGTGAGATTAATAGAAATGTGAATGTTCATGACAAATTCTTCGCATGCATTGCTATAAACTTCCATAACAAATTCTTCGTATTTAGAAAAGACAATAAAGTTAAATACTTTTCTGGTTGGGTACAGTAGGCAGATGAAATAAATTAAATCCATGATAAAGTGCGGGCTTGCTTGGGGTATCCTCTTGTTTTTAATTACTCTTCAAAATAGTGTATAGAGGATTATATCCCTTCGTCACTTTTTTTTTTTATAGTTTTAGTAAAAGGATTATATCTTTTCTTAATTGTTACATATGGCAAATTCACCATCAATTTTATTTATGAATAGTAAAGAAATGCACTTGGTCAGCACTTCGTATCCATTGTCGATTAGTTGCAATTAAATTTGTTACTACCGAGCGACCGAGTGAAGTAAGCGTATTTTTGAAGTACACATCTGAAATCGTTTTAAGTTTCGTTAGGTTCAAAGTTCAGACTTAGCTATTTTGCAATTTTTAATATATGAAAAAGATGTCAGAGACGTTGTTTACTATTATAGTAATTGAAGTTTAGAGGGGTAACTTTACTGCTTCTGCTATAATGTATCAAATTGCTTTTAAATAATGAAATTTCATAATCAATCATTTAATTTAATACATTCTGTTATGCAAAAATTAAGTTAGTCCTGAATACAATTTTAAGAAGTTTTAGGGATGTATTTGTAACGATCCGGTTCTCTTTAACCGTTTTTGGTTTAATTATTAATATTAAACCAACACTTATCCACCTTCTCTTATAACCTAAACGTGTATGCATGTATTGATATATTTATCTCCTTCCACAAATCTCAGCCGCCATTGATATCATCGTGTGAGACTAAGCAACATTTTGCACCAGCTTCCTCTTCTCTCTCATGTTGTCTCTACTTTTATCCTTTACTCGTGTTCCTCTGGATCTCTTGCAAAGAAGATACGCCATCGTTCATCACAAACCACCACTCGTTAGTTTGATCCGTTGCGTGCCATCACTACCGCCCACATGAGTCACCACCGGAGTGGTCAAAGCCTTGAGTCATCTCTGTACAACGGAGATCCATGCCTTGATCGCCGCCGTCTTCATCACCACCATCGCCTACCACCACCAAAATCATAGACGTCATCACCGGAGCCGTCGTCACGCCACTGACATAGCCTCATTGTCATAGATCCATCGATGTACCATGTTTCCAGTTCACGTCGGATCCGTTCCATGGAGAACGTGAGCAAGCCAGGACCTAGAAGGAGAAAGTGAGACGCGAGTCGTTGCGTCTCGGAACCAACGACCACCGATCTGCGCCGCCATGAACCGTTAGCCACCGGAGAGCTGAACCGTGTCACTGGAGATCGTGGGCCTTTGAACCGTAGCTATGTCTGAGAAGGTTAAGCGTATCATTAGTTGTTTCTTGTGATACAAGAAACATATCTAACGTGCACTTTTATCATGGCATTCGTAGGAAGCAAACATGGACCTTATGGGTGACTTGTTCGCCAAGTCATTCTCTCTAAAGCGTAGATCGAGTTTGTTGTACAAGCAATATCAGTTCCCGAGAATTCCCCGATTAATTCCCGATATTGGCTAATGTGAGGGTATTTTCCCGAATTTCTCTTACACGGCTTATGACCTCGAATAAGTATAATTTTTTTGTAATGTGTTTCCGCTTGTGTGAAATCGAGTCTATTATTGCTTGTTTAGTTTTTAGGTTCTTTGCTTAAACCGGAAGTAGGGTGTTAGAGGATTCAACAATGATTGTCTCATTTAAAATTGTTAAATAAAAATAGTTGTTTTATTAGGAGTTATATGATTGTCTGAGATGGATACAGAGACGGACTTCTGTATGCCGGATTGTTTGGAGGTTAGTCGACCGGTTGACG
>NW_013617937.1:9408-12244 GCF_000695525.1 Brassica oleracea var. oleracea
CCTGTTAGTGGGCAGCGAGTGTGCACCTCGCTAGGACCATTGTTTGATCTCTAAGTACTTTAGGTACCGTGTTTGCAACGTGTTAGGATTAAATTATATTTATTCGGAGTGCTCTGTCCGGGTCCATGGACTTCGGGTTTAGTATCTCATACCTCACTGAGTGACTCCCCTGTTACTCACCCCTCTTTCTTCCCCATTTCAGGTGAGACAGATGAGTATATGATATTTGGACGGATTGGTGCTACTGGACTTTTTATTCGGATTTTTATTTGGGCTTTGGGTGAGTGTAATTGGGTATATGGACTTTTATTATACGAGATATTGTTGGTGGCCCGCTGTTCTCCGGATTGGAGGTGACGGGTGTCACAATTTGGTATCAGAGCGGTGTTCCGTCCCGGCCTCGACCCGGGATGGCGATTAGGGGATTCGGTTTTCTACGTTTTAAAAAAAAAAGTATAAAATAATTTTTATATATAATTAAAAAAAAGATTGTGAAGTTCTTTTAGCACCATTCTGTCCAGTAATTATTAATTCAATTGTCTCTTTATATGACGATGAGTAAAATCATCGTCATTCATCCTTCAACTAACAGGGTTCTAGCCAGATGTTCAGCAGCAGATGGGTGATGTCTCAGTTCGTCAGTTTTCTCAGGAGTTATCAGTTTCTTTGATCATGATTCCGAGATTATCCATGAGTGGATATGTGACGTTTCTGCTTCCACCCTACTTCAAGCAATCGTTCCACGAGTTTTCGTTACTGGAGATTACGTGATATGAGGTGTGAGCCATTGGTTGGCATGTGTTGTTTTTGTGTACGAGTATGTTGACTATATTGGAGGTATATTTGGTTTGTGAACTCGTGGAGATCGCTTTTGAATTGGGGTGCAGCAGCTTGCGTTGTGTTGATATTGGAGTTACGCTTGGTTTTGTTGGCTAGTTTTTGGCAGTGTTGATCATTTCAGAGTTGTTTCAGTTCAGACAGCTGACATATGACATTGGGAGTTATTTATATTCGAGTTGTACCAGTTATGTGTGGATGAATCGAGTTATTCAGAGATTCGTCAAAGATTGAGCTGAGATTATGCGATGTCATCTTTGGGAGGGATTGGCTGTCACGACACTTAGTAGTGCTGGATTTCCTGAGGGCAAGAGTTGATATTCCTAGAGCAGACGAGAGTTTTATTGTCTCCATGCTTTATGATGAGGAGTTACTGGATACATGAGCAGATGGATTTTTGGCGACCATTTCGATGGTTAAAGATGATGCACAACACGAGATGAAGGACCTTCCAGTTATTTGCAGAGTATGGGAATGTATTTGAGGCATGTGGAAGGGTTGTTACCAGCCAGAGGAGACATTCTTATGATCGAGTTGGACTCATGGACAGAACCGGTTTCACGAAGCGCGAGCGGAGATGGCCGAGCTGAAAGGGCATATGGAAAATTTAGCGGCTAAGGATTTTATCAGACCGAGTATTTCACCATAGAGACCACCAGTGTTGTTACGACGATGAGAGATGAGAGCTTAAGACTTTGTATCGACTACAGAGGTTTGAACAAGTGGCCATTAAGGATAAGTATCGCTTCCGCGTATTGATGATTTATTGTATTAGCTGCATGGAGGTTCATGGTTCTCGAAGTTTGTCTTAGCATCAGGATACCATCAGATGGCTACAGCTGAGGAGTACGTACGGAATGGATATTATGAATTGTAGTGATACCATTTGGCTCGACGAGTGCACCGTTAGCATTCTTGAAGCTTATGAATGATTCGTGAGCACTTGGATAAGTGCGCGATTGTATTCATCGACGACATCCTAATTTCTTCTTGGAGCAGAGAGGAGCATGTTGAGCAGTTACGGATTGTGTTAGGTAAGCTTGGAGAGCATAAATTGGTTGCTAACGGAGTAGGTGTAGTTTCTGGAAAAGGAAAAAAAATTGGATTTTTGGGTCACGTGCTTCAGAAGCAGGAGTTGCTGCATATTCAGAAAAGAATATTATAAGTTCAGAGTGGCCAACACCTAAGAGGTACTTAGATCTGAAGTGTTACTATCATTGGCCTAGAGTGAAAAAAAAAATGTAGCTACATTGTGTCTCCATATCAGACTTGTCATATGGTTAAAACAGAAAATCAATTATTTATGGGATTATTACACAATCTACTTCTTCGAGATTGGAAATGAGATATGTTGATTATGGGTTTACTCATTGGACTATCGGAGTCAAGTTTCATGAAGAATAATATATGAGCGATCATGGACCGTATTACTAAGTTAAAATCTAGAGGACATGCCCTTGACTTAGTGCTTAGCTCGCGAGGAAAAAAAAAATGAGTAAAGTATCTATCGGCGAAATAGTTCATGTACAGTAACAGTTATTCGAGCATTCAGATATCACTTTACGAAGCTCTTTATGGAAGTTCATTCGCACACATACTATGATGGAGCAAAGTGAGGAAGCACTCTAAGGTACAGCAACCAATGGTTTAAGGGACGTTGAAGCAAATAGAAATGCTCAAGAACTAAAGGAAGCGTAGGGCAAAAAAAAAAAAAAAAATTGTATGCACTTATCGGGTCTGTCGAGATTACAAATCGACAAGTGGAAGCAGTTCAAAAAATGATGACCTTATTGATCAAAGTTTAATAAGAGAGAAATAAGATCCAAGAGGAAACCTGAGAGACCGAGTCTAAGATGAGGACTGAATATCAAAATTTTATTTTGGAGAATAAAACTAGCTGTCAAGTATAGAAACTTGAATTCGAGGACGAATTCTTTGTTAGTGGGGAAGAATTGTAACGATCCGGTTCTCTTTAACCGTTTTTGGTTTAATTATTAAT
>NW_013617938.1:0-133 GCF_000695525.1 Brassica oleracea var. oleracea
AGTATGTGAAGAAAGTCCTCAATAGGTTAAACATGGATGACGCGAAGCCAGTTAGTATTCCCCTGGCAAGTCACTTTCGGTTATCGAGAGAACAGTCTCCAAAGACGGAAGACGAGATGGCATGTATGGATAA
>NW_013617938.1:371-7924 GCF_000695525.1 Brassica oleracea var. oleracea
GAGTCGTTAGCAGATTTATGAGCAATCCAGGGAAGGAACATTGGGAAGCCGTTAAGTGGATTTTCAGATATCTAAAAGGAAATCCAAGTTTATCGCTATGTTTCACGAAGTCTAAGACGGGATTGCAGGGATATGTTGATGCTGACAATGGAGGTGACATTGACAGCACGAAGAGCACAACCGGGTATGTCTACACCTTTGGCGGTACTGCAATTTGTTGGGTTTCAAAGTTGCAGAAAATTGTATCTCTATCAAGCTGTGAAGCTGAGTATGTTGCTGTAACGGAGGCAACAAAAGAGATGATATGGCTACAGTCTTTTCTAGAAGAGCTAGGCCATGACCAAGGGAAAGGTTTGTTGTACTGTGACAGTAAAAGTGCCATCGATTTGGCAAAGAATCCGGTTTACCATGCTCGGCCGAAGCACATACATCGTCGGTATCATTTCATCAGATCAGCGTTGGAAGATGAAATGTTGGTGCTTGAGAAGATCCCAGGAAGCAAGAATCCGGCAGACATGTTGACGAAGGTCGTGCCGTATGACAAGCTGAAGTTGTGTTCAACCTCAGTAGCCTTGTTGGAGTAACAAGCTGGGAAGACCTGCTACATTAATCAAGGTGTGAAGACAGATTAAAACCAGTCTTCAAGTGGGAGATTGTAAAAAACATGTTTTTTGGTAGGTACAACAAGAAGTTGTATCAAGAACATGTTTGTTGATTAATTCAACAACACATTTCTTTTGTGTTTTTGGTAGGTGCAACAAGAAGTTTCACCAACTCCTCATAATCTCCTATAAATAGCCACACAAGGAGAAGAAGAAATCCATCCCAAAACAAAGAGAAAACAAGAGAAGAAGAAAGTAAGCAAGAGAGAAAAAAAAAAAAAAAAAAAAAATCTTTCTTGTGAGAAAATCTTTCTCTATAAGAAATTAAGTGTAATTTCTTGAGTGTATTTGGGGTCGGGTGTGAGTTGAGAGTTTGTAAAAATTTCCCGGGTTGATAATAAAAGATCTGTAGCAGGTCCGGAGACGTAGGCAAGATTGGCCGAACTCCGTTAACAATTGTGTGTGTGTTTTCCCGCTCCCATAAATTTGGTTTTCCGCAAAAAAATTGACCGCATATTTCCTAACATCATGGAGTGTAACCAACGGGTGCCAAGGATAGCGTTGTAAGGCACTTTAGCCCGGAGAACTGAGAACTTAACGGTCCGGGTTACGTCCCCTGCGTAAACCGGGAGACGTATTGTCCCGATCATCTGTTCCGAGGAACCGTTGAACCCCGTGAGAGTGCGTGAAGAGGGATTCATATCGCGTAAGTCGATCCCCATCTTGTCAAGCGTATCTCAAAAGATAAGATCGACTGAGCTGCCGGTGTCGACGAGAACTTTCGTGACCTGGCATTCGCCAATTCCAATATCAATGAGGAGTGGATCATTATGCGGCATGCTGATGCCGCGAGTATGTGCTGCTGAGAAGGAGATCTGATGGTCAGCTTTGACTTGTGTAGGCCACTTCTGAGCGGTGACGGCTTGTCGTCTGCAATCTTTTACTGCTCATACCGAGTCCCCTCCAGGAGGTAAGCCACCCATTATCACGTTGAGGTGCGGGGTGCCCGTAGCCTTCATCAACTCCAGTTGCGCCTGTCACTTCGCTTCGAGGCACGGTCGTAAATCACGTTTTTTGTACTGACTAAGCTTCACGCGTAGGTCTTCAGCTTTAGAATTGATCTGCTCGTGTAAGTTTGTAGGTTGAGGTTGGAGACTTGGAGCAACTACGGTGTGGGCAGTCTTTCTCGCTTTGGACTCATTGAGGATCGACCTGAGATCCGTTTCGTTAACTGAAACCTTCGCGACCTTCCACTTTAGCAAGGCGCGTAGATCCTTGGAGTCCGTTTTTCTCCCCAACTTTTCACGTAAATCTTGTGCTATCGATGGAATTTTGTCATCCGAGGAGTCGTCATGTCGAGAGAGAATTACTTCTACTCGCCGCCGGCTTTTAGGTGGTTCTTCATCAGTTGACTCTCCCTCAAGATTGAGGTCGTTCACTGGGGCTCTCTCGGGGCTAGCTCGCTCTTCTTTCTGATAAGCCCTGGCTTGAGACTTCTGAGTTTTCTTATCTTTGTTTTTGTCTAGCTCTTATTATTCCTCGGCTTCTGCGGAGGAGGTTCTATCTCGATTTTGCCATTTTTGATCGACTTGTAGAAATGTCCGTAAAGGACTTTGCAATCCTTCGTGTCGTGTGACTTGACCTCGTGATACATACACCAAATGCTTGGTTCCGCAGCGGTTGAGCTCGTTGGTTTGGGAGAACTGGATTTCTGTTGCGCGTTGTCTCGGTCCCCATGATTCCATCCCTTCTCTCGCACGACAACCGCGGAACCTGAGGGCTCCTCTTCGTCCACTACGTTCATGTAACCCCTCTTCTGGTTAGGTTTGCTGCCCGTAGTATATTGACGCGGCTCCTGACGTGTGTCGTTCGTTCGTCCGGGAGGGCATTTGTTTTCCTGCCGCCTCTTTCACCGCCTTTGCTCTAGTGTCTTCCTCCATATGGATGAAGTTGTTGGATCGAGCGATAGCGTCCGGAACGGATCTCGTCGGGTGCCGATAAAGGTCGGCTCAAAATGGCAATTTGATATGGAGGGTGTTCATCAATGATTCCACAGCTATGTGGTCCGGTACGTCGACTTTCGAGACAACGGATTTAAACGTCTCCATGAAATCTCGGAGGCTTTGCCCATTGGCGTGATTGAGGTTCCAGAGATCCGTAGCGGTGGCTTCCTGGCGAGTAAACATGATATAGTTCTTGAGGAAAGCCGTCGAGAGGTCGTGAAAACTGTTGACGAAATTTTCTTGAAGGCCGGTGAATCAGTTGAGAGCGATTTCTTCTAGGGTTTCGACGAAAAGCTGGCAAAAGCCGGCGTCTTTTTCTTCGTCAAAGAGATTCGCACGCCGCATTGCGATGTTGAAGGACATGACATGGGCAGAAGGGTCGGAAATGCCGTCGAAGGTCGGAAGACGGAGCTTGTCCATCTTTCGGAGTCGGACCTCCGTTATTTTTTCTGTAAACGGCGTCTGGAGAGATTCTGCGAGGACACGCTCGATCTGAGGAGCGGACGTGGTCACGTTGTGGATCTTAGAGTTTATATCGAGCACTGACTATTTTAACGCGGCGAGCTCGTTTATGGTCTGGGCGTCGAGGCCTCCAGGGGTCTGAGCCATATCGCCGTCGTTGACATCTTGGTCTTCAGCGTGCGCTGGCGTCGCGCTGGTTGCTTTCTCTGTGTTAAACAGATGTCTTTGGTACTGCGCCGTTGAGGCCTCCACGTTCGCAGCGAGAGGAGCTAAGATTTTTGCGAGCGCCGCGATTTGGTCGGTCGCCGCCTTCTGGGCTGCGTCCTGTTGTGCAAGGCGCGCCATGATGGTCTCTATGGAAGAGGGTGGTAACGGCGTCGGTGTTGCAGGAAAAGATGCAGGCGTCGTTTCGGGAGCTTCACGCTCTTCTCCAGAGGAAGAGCCGTCGTTGCTCGTCGCCATCTTGTCAACGTTACTTTGCTAACGGCCCCACGGTCGGCGCCAACTCTTCGAACGGGAAACGATACTGAACGAGAAAACATTCGGTTTTAAATGTGGGTTTAGCAAAGACGTCTTATTGATGGTCGAAAAAGCGTTTCGTCGGTTACAAGGAAAGGGAACGCGTAAAGGAAAAGCGACCGGAGCTCGAGGAGTTTTGTCTGAAAGATACAATACGGCGAGATAACGAAGGTAAAAACCCTAATCTAGCCGCCCAGTATGTATGAGTATTTTCGGATCCCTTCTACGTTGCATCCCCTCCTCTCTTTTATAGTCGACTTGGTGTTTTCCTGTGACCTAGCTTGCGTCGTCTTCATGGGCTCTTAACTCGCTGGGCCGAAAAGCCCACGTTGCTTCGCGGAGTCATTTAGTCAGACTCATTTAGTCGAAATGCATCCGACTGAATGTTCCCTCGCGTCGCGCCGAGAGACTGGCGCCCCGAGCCGCCGCGTCGAACCGTCGTTACGTCCTGTTCGGGCCGGGCCGTCCGTTCTCCAGGTCTTGAGGGATGGTCGAATCCATCCTCTACATATAGGATCCCAATCAGCTTACTATTGTTTGCGCAACTAGCCTTAAGGCATTTTCTTCAATCTATGGTAACAAGCTTCAGAAAGCAAAAATATCTTTGAAGGCCTCTTTGTACGATTCAGGAATAACAGCCTCTGTTATAGCAGCCATGATGATGCTCAGAAAAACGAGAGCAGTTAAGATAATCATCCAAAGGGTACTACGAGGAGCCCGCCCGAGAAGTCACGGTTGGAACCTAGATGAGTGTTATTTGTCACAAAATCTTGTAAAGTGTATGTTTTTTGTACGACATCCTCTTCCCAGAGGAACAACATCGTCATTTGGAGCTGCAGGAGGCGCAATCTGCATGTCCAGAGGAGTTGGTGCAGGTATCGTTGATGTGTATGAGGAAGAATACGCGGAAGCAGAAGCATCAGAGGGCTGGGTATTATCGGTGTCACTTGTAGAAGACGCTGTGGGTGTAATTGAAACAAATATTAAAACAGTAGAGTTTTCTGAATCAGTAGGAGTTACATAAACATGTGGTGAATCATTGACTTTAACATAAAGAAGAGTTGTCCTGAGAAGCCGGTGGAGTCTGATGTGGCTTTAACAAAGGTTGCAGAACCGTTAACTCATCCTCATCATCTACTCTTGATGACTTAGCAGGTGGAATAGTGAAGTCTGGTTTCGGTGAAACTGGTTTCTGAAATGAAAATTCTGTTTCAATAAAGATGACATCCCGAGATGTAGAAAATATTCTCCCTTCAAGATCATTAACCTTATGCGACCCAAATCAGCAGCTATGTCTCAACGAGGAGCTTAAGGTACGAACCAGCTAAGCAACTAATCATAGCTTGGCTTAATGGGCATTTTATGGGCTTTATCGGTTTGATCCCTGAAGTTCTAGACCGAGAGAAGTTAATAGGCTTGTTGCAAAACGTGGAGGCCTTATGCTCAATAAGAAATCAATGTATGGATTTGTCCAAGAAAGGCCCACCAAGAAAATACAAGCCAAGGTCGTATAATATATCAATCTGGCGGCAATTCCGAGATCTTCAACCATGCGAAAGGACGCAACCACCCGAAGAGTTCTGCGATCAAAACTTTCAAAATTCGGTCAAGTCTTAGTCTTTGGTCAAGTCAATATTCCTAGTCAAGTCTTCATAGTCTTAAGAGCTTTATAGTTTCAAGGATTGACTAGATTATTTAATTCTACAGATTGCCTGTTATATAAAGGCTTGTTTTGTATTGTTTCTATTCATTCAACTTTTTAATAAAACAAACATTTCCTTTTAACTTGTGGAATCATTTGTTCTTCATTGAACATCTTATTTTCTGAGTCGTCGGAGTGTGTCATATCTTCCGGCTTAGAAGTTAGTAGTATCAAGAGACTTTCCGCACCTCTTGTGTCACCTTTCGATCCACATCCCTTGATCGTTTGTGCTTTCTAGCTCATTCGGTGCAAGACTTATCGAATCCACCAACCTTAGAGTGATCCTCTAATTTAGGGAGTATCATGTGGTATCAGAGCCACTCTGAGGTTCGGAGTTCTTCACAGCCAGTCATTCTTAACTCTTCAGCCTTTAGGAGATCAACTGTGTCTTTTGGACTATTGATCAACCATGAAGAGAAGGCAGCGCGCAAAGCACAAGAAGAAAAGTTGCGAGAATGGAAGTACGACAAACGCACAGCCGAAATGAGAGCACAATATGAGCGTGATCAAGAGAAGAAAGCCAATAAGTCACGACCGGAGAGAGACAACTGGAAGAAACCACTCAGCGAAGAAGAGACTCCATCAACCAAAACTGAAGAGAAGAGGAGTAAAGTCTTGGAAAGATGGCTGGAGAATTTCAAGGCTAAGATCCATCAGAGGATCCAAAACCCACGTCCATCTCCAGTTTTAGAATAAGATCAGGAGGCCAAAGATATCAAACCAGAGCTATCGATTGTTTATGTCCGAGCAGAATCTACGGACGATCAGTTGTATCAAGAGGAAGATCTCAGTCCAGTCTTTGATGAGGACTTGGTCCAATCTTCGATGAGGAGGAAGATCTCGGTCCAGTCTTTGATGAGGAGAAAGATCTCAGTCCAATCTTTGATGAGGAGGAAGATCTTGGTCCAATCTTTGATGAGGAGGAAGAACCAGAGGCTGTAAGTGTTTTCCTGGCTGTCCAAAAAGTGGCTGAAGATGTGGTTGATAATGGACCAGAAGCTGATCATGAAAAAGATCTCACAACCGTTCATGCTTCAGGTGATATTCTCGGTTCGTTATCAAGTGCCAAACTGGTTCAGCCATTTGTTTGCAAGGAGTACGACCTAGTGGAGCTACTGAGGCCTGAAGAGGGTCTACAACACTTCATCTTTGAGCCTGGAATAAGGGTGAGTGCACACAAGAACAGTAGAAACACATTGGCTGAGCAAAACCATGTCGGTTCATTCATCCTAGAAGATCCGGATTTGAGGACAGATCCTTTTAAAGGAGGATGGGATGATGCGACCCAAATCAGCAGCTATGTCTCAACGAGGAGCTTAAGGTACGAACCAGCTAAGCAACTGATCATAGCTTGGCTTAATGGGAATTTTATGGGCTTTATCGGTTTGATCCATGAAGTTCTAGACCGAGAGAAGTTAATGGGCTTGTTGCAAAACGTGGAGGCCTTATGCTCAATAAGAAATCAATGTATGAATTTGTCCAAGAAAGGCCCACCAAGAAAATACAAGCCAATATCGTATAATATATCAATCTGATGGCAATTCCGAGATCTTCAACCATGCGAAAGGACGCAACCAGCCGAAGAGTCCTGCGACCAAAACTTTCAAAATTCGGTCAAGTCTTAGTCTTTGGTCAAGTCAATATTCCTAGCCAAGTCTTCATAGTTTTAAGAGCTTTATAGTTTCAAGGATTGACTAGATTATTTAATTTTACAGATTGCCTATTATATAAAGGCTTGCTTTGTATTGTTTTTATTCATTCAACTTTTTAATAAAACAAACATTTCCTTTTAACTTGTTGAATCATTTGTTCTTCATTGAACATCTTATCTTCTGAGCCGTCGAAGTGTGTTATATATTCGGGCTTAGAAGTTGGTAGTATCAAGAGACTTTCCGCACTTCTTGTGTCACCTTTCGATCCACATCCCTTGATCGTTTGTGCTTTCTACCTCTTCGGTGCAAGGCTTATCCAATCCACCAACCTTAGAGTGATCCTCCCATTTAGGGCGTATCATGATGATGTGCCATGGTTCGTGGATTAGTCTATTGGAGCCAAACAGCATGGAGATCATGATGTTTTGAACAATTTGACCGAGGTTCGTTCATCCGACCGTACCGATCAGACTGACCGAGCCGGTCCCGATTGGAGCTTCGGCTGGAACCACGAACAGGCGACCGAACTGACCGTACCGGAGCTCGTCTTCCCCGACCAACTCAACATTCTAAGACCCACGGTCGAGCCAGACTTAGCTTGGGTCATGAAGAA
>NW_013617938.1:8165-12237 GCF_000695525.1 Brassica oleracea var. oleracea
TGTGGGAACCAAAATTCGCACTGTCGATTTCCGTTTAAACTAGGAAAGTAGGAGAACCCTTGTTTCCCAGAGGTCCCGGATATCTGCTAATACCACACGCTAAGCAATCAGAACACGAGATAACAACGATAAATTATATGAAATCGTAAAGAGAGAGCAAAGAGAAGTCTTACTCCGAATTTGCGTATGAGCGTTTACAACAAGGTATAAGCCTGGGCTCGAGAGCTGTCAGCGAGATTCCTAGTTCTAACAACCCTTAGACGGCTAAACCTAATTGAGTCGCAGCTCGAATAACATAAACGGAAAGTTGCCTAATCGCCCTAAGTTGTCTCTGAGAAAGTCTTCTCCCCATGCCTCTCGCCTAGGACTCCTTATATAATGGCTCCAAGGTCGGTTTACGTTTTTCCTCTTCTGCCCTTATGCCGTCATAGCGCAAAAATGGAGATATTCCATTTTTTCCGATCTTCGTAATTATCTTCAAAATTTTGTATTTATCCGCGGAAACTTGACATTTATCTTTCCTTGCGAACCAAGCGTAAACCATCATGGGTCTTACGCGCTGTTGGTTAAGAAATCGTAAGTTGGGCCTCGACGTTCGGTCATTGTGTGGCGACCTTTTTCGAGCTCTTGTCCGATGTCTCGTGTTTCCTCCGCAAAGCTTTTCGTAAGAAAGAATCTATTTCGAAAAAGTATTTGTCGAAGAAAGTTCTCATTTTCTTCTTCGGACGTTTTGAATGTTAACTCTGTCTTAACCATTTTTGACCCCAACACTCATTCTATGAATAAAATCAGTCTATGTTTTGAGTTTATTTTCGTTTCTTCTCTGAGTGAGAGAGAGAGTTCTTTAGCTAGTTCATTGGTGTGAACTGGCTTGTTGATTTGGTGGTCAGCCAATTCATCTTTGTGTGTTGTTCGCTGGTTAGCCAACACATTCATTTATTCTTGGGTGGTTAGCCTTAGATCGTGGGTATATCAAGAACCATTCCGCATCTCTTGACGATCCTTTCAATCCATCTCAGTTCCAGAAGTGCCATTTGCCTTCTCGGATCATATCCAACATCCAGCTAAAGTGATCCTCCTATCTTAGGACGTATCACCTTCCATCCCTTCTTGCCAAAAGGATAGTATATAAACAATTATCGAGTTCTTATAAACGCAAACTTATCACTTTGATGTCTCTGGTTATGAATATAACATAAACAACCCAGAATTCGTAGATGATTCATCGGAGGAGTTTTGTAATACAATATCTCGAAAGGAGTCTTTTCTTTTAAAATCATCGACGGTGTTCGGTTTATGAGATACCCAGCCGTGAGAACACAGAAGCTCCGGAATTATATCGGTAGATGAGCTTCAAACTGAAGTTCTCTAGCAACATTTAGTATATGCCGATGTTTCCTTTCGCCGCATCCCTTCTACTGGGGAGTTCCTTCACATGATGTCTCATGAATAAGCCCATGAGTGCGGAAGGAGTCTGTGAGACACAAGAAATCAGGCCCATTTTCGCTTTGTATGGTTTTGATCTTATGGTTAAACTGTCGTTCGATCAGCGCGATTCAATTTTTCAGAATCGATGCTGTTTAAGTTTTCTTTGGCAGAAGATAGATCCATAGTGCACGAGAGTAATCATCTACATTCGTGAGAAAATAACATGAACCACACATAGAAGTTGTTCGATATAGACCACACATAGATCACAATGAACCAAGTCAAAAACTGAAGTTGTTTTATTAATGCTCAAAGGAAACAAATGGTGAGATTGTTTTGGACTTATACAAACTCGCAATATTTTGAATCAAAACCAGCAGTACTAGAATCAGATAAATGCAACATATCCATGTTTTTAGAAGCTGGATAGCCAAGACGGCGGTGTAAGAGATCAGACGAAACCATGTTTTGAGAATGCGCCATTGCCACTGACATACTGTACATGTCTCTAAATAAATACAGACCTTTCAGTTGTTCACCCACTCCAATCAGTTTATGTGTGATATGTCCTGAACAACACAAATCTTATCAGAAATCTGGACGATACAATTGTTTTCGCGAGTCAATTGGAACACATATATGAGATGGCACTGTAAACCTTCAACAAAGAACACTATAAGAAGCTATAAGTGTGATCCTAAATGAACCTTCCCTTGTTGGTTAACAGTAGTAAAGCGACCATCAGGTAACTTATTTTTTATTGGTGCCATATCAGTCGTACCATTTAGACACTTTAGGCTGCCGGTCATGTGATTTGAGGCACCTGAATCAATAATCCAAGATTCAAAGAAGAATGTACCAAAAAAACGTACGTGAGAACCACGGCTGCGCTCGTTGAGCATTTGAACCAGTGTTTTCCACTGCTGATCGTTAAGACCAGTGAATCCAACACGATCAGCATCCGTCAAAGCCATTGTTTCTGCAGTTGCTGCTGGAGTCGCTGAAATCTGAATCACCCGTGCAGAGTCCATGCGTCACGAGCTGGTTTGTGAGGACACTGGTGGACGAGGATTAGTAAGAGCTCGCAAAATCTCAGGTGTGGCAGAAGTAAGTTCCGAGCGAGGTCTATCAACAGTTTCCAGCCAGATGTTCACGAGTTTAGGACTGCACAACAAAGCTCACTGCTCGTTCCTTTCTTCCATTGATCTAGTGCTTGTTTTGATTCTTCATCTTGCTTGAGAACCTGATAAGCTTCATCAATAGTGGGAAGAGGATCGCGAGAGAGAAGCGATGATTTCACAGCTCCAAACAAGTTCTCATCAAGCCCTATCAGAGACTGATGTAGCTTATCCTCTTCTCTTTCACGGGAAATTTCTTCTGCAGTCTTTTCACGTCAGAAATCAGCAAGGCTTGTCTACAGATTTGTAGGTTTCCATAATAAGATTAAACTGGTGTTCCTCGCTGCTGGCAATTAGCGAGCTCAGTCTTCAGACGTTGAAGTCGCTGCCATTCTTCACCAAGAAGCGCTTCTGGATTTGGGTCCAAAGGTCATAAGCGATCTCATGATGAGACAGCGTTCTAGTGATGTCAGGAGCAAATAATAAGTTTGATTCAAGACACAACCATAGCTTTTTTTTTTTTTTTTTTGAATGAATGTTAAATTTTATTCATCAAAAAACCTTTTTACATCATATGCATACTTTGTGTTTAAAACTGATTTTCTAAGAGACTTTTAAAAAACTCTACAAACTTGTACTAAACCAATATTGTAATCCACCCTCCATGCCTTTTACTTTCTTTGATCTCATCAAGCTTAATTTATTCCTCACTCCTTTATCTAGCATCCTCTTCAAAACTTCCATTGGCATAATCTTTTCCTCATGATGCAACTTGTTTCTCTCACGCCATAGAGAATACATAGCCACTTGGAATGCATATCTGATACAAAACAACTTCTTCCTTTCCATTTTCTCATCAGATATCAGGTTCAGGATAGCTTCCCACTCATTTGAATATGATTCCCTTAGAATCCCTTTAACAAGAAACTCCTATACCTGAGTTGAATAGGAACACTCGAAGAAGAGATGATCTCTTGACTCTTGAGCTGTTTTGCACAAAGCACAGGTTGTATCAACTCCTTGATTCCAACGGTAAACTCTATCCATAGTAGATAGCCTGTTTAACGCAGCCAACCAAGTCAAGAATGCATACTTAGGAGTAGCGTGAGAGAACCAAACCCCACGAGACCAACGACACGGCGACTTAGTCTCTCGTAAAATACACCATGTTTCATGAGTTGAGAATTCTTGTTTAAATCCTGATTCTCTTCTCCACAGACTAACATCCGTACTCATAATACACAACCGATTCTTCACTTCATTCAACTCCATTTCAATATTATTTAACACCTCTATACGATGTCTCCTTCTTCTTATTCTTAAAGTTGCATCTTCAACTGTAGCTTCCCTGCCAATACCCAGATCAATGATACCTCTCTCACCTAGCAAATCAAAGAGGACACCTTATAGCATTTTTCGCCCACCAATCTTTGACATCTGCCACTACAGGAAATGTGGTTAGTAATAGCGGACGAAAAACGCTATCATTTTGGTTTAATAGCGTTTCCTTGGACGCTCTGACATCA
>NW_013617939.1:0-12203 GCF_000695525.1 Brassica oleracea var. oleracea
TAATTTGGGTTATTCACTAGTCAATTAAAAATCTAAGATATTGAAATCTACTCTATACTAAAAGGAACAAATAGAGTGTTTTAAGCCTATCCACGTAGGCAAATATATTCCCCCAATCAAAACAGTTGATTAATCCACGTAGGATACCGGAGGCTTTCTTTTTCGATTTTAAGGTCGCATCTTTAACCTTATTGGGTCGGCGGACAAAACCAAACACAAAATCAAATGCTTTGGACACAAAATCACAATGGATCTGATAAGATATTGTCTGGGCTTGGTTAGGTTTATTGGGCTTGGTCTCAGTATATTAAAAAAAAAAACACCACGCGAGGCGGAAACCTCGATGCTCCGCGCCTCCATCTCTTCGTCTTCACCCTTTGTTCTTCATCGTAACAGATTTTCCGATCCACATCTCTACAATCAATACCCCACGACATCTCCATCCATCAATTTCTCCTTTATGAGTTCGTTTCGGTTTGCCCTTTTCCTGCTCCTTTATATACTGTTCATCTCTTTTGAGTGGAAACCAAATCTCGAACTTCTCTCCTTAATCTATGGCGATCAAACCGAATGGAAAATCCCCTGTTACCTCCGATCACGATGACAAAATCATGCTTTTCCGCGATGTCACACCGGGTCCCCACGAAACCCAGCTGCGTTTCCGCTTGATTCATTTTTGGGAGGCTTGGAACCCTCTAAAGAAGACGCTTATTGGGGTTGAGATGCTGTTAATTGACGAGCAGGTATTTGTTTTCACCCAACATAGTTTTTAGCTTCGTTGTTATTTAGGTCGTTGTTAGAGTTGTTATTTACATCGTGATTAATTTTTAGCTTCGTTGTTATTTAGGTCGTCGTTAGAGTTTTTTTTTGCTCCTGATTTTATATCGATAAGGTTCTTCGTTTTATCATATTCGATCGTTCTTAAATTTGTTATTAGATCCTGATTTATATAGTTAATTTTTACACTGTCCTTAGTTTTTACAAAACAAAAACAACTATTTATTGGTACTTTATTTTCTCGCAGGGATCTGTTATCCAAGGATTCATTTCGCCAAGCCGTATTGAGAGACATTTGTCTAAAATGAAGCCTGGATCACTTTACAAGCTCAACAATTTTTATGGATCAAGCAACAAAACCATGTATCGGGTTTCTGATCATGCTGTGACGGTGTCGTTCTCATGGAACTCGGAGCTCTCTGTTCTTGAAGACAGTCACACTCCTTTTGATGAAGACAGATTCCGTTTTCATTCCTTTGAGGAATTTCAAGCTGGCTGTGATCGCAAAGGAGACCTCTACGGTAATCTCTGTTATCACACACACCATCTATGAGTTGCAATGCTTGATGATTAATCTAGAATTTTGCTTACAGTGCTATGCGTGTTTGGTTTTGTTTGCTCATGAGAAAGTAGATTACTTAGTGAGCACTATTCTTACTTTCACGGCTAATCTCGAATTTTGGTTTGTGATCACAGAACATTACAAATAAGATTTACTAATTTCGTTTGTACCCTGAGGAGGACTTTTTTAACTACACTCAGGGTGTTGGGTTTTTTTTTTTTTTTTTTTTGTAGGATAGTTTGGTTAGGATCTGTTAGCTGGTTGAGGTCTATGTCTGGTTATTTTCTATGAAATTGTTGAAATGCGTTTCCATATTTAGTCTTCTTACTTACACGCTTAATGATTAATGGTATAGATGTTCTTGGGCACATGAAGCTGGTTAATGGTCAGTGTCTCACTGGGACCCCAGTTCTTGATGAAGTGGAAATAGCTAGGGCGAGGCATGTGTTGGTTCATGTGCAGTCGTACGAGTAAGTGTTTTATTATTTCTTAAACACTTTGTCTGTCTATTTATATTAACCATTTAGTGACAATATTTTGCAGTGGACCTGTGGTGAAGCTCTACCTTTGGGACCAGGCTGCAAGAGACTTCTGCAAAAAATTCAGATCATACGAAGGCACCCCCACCGTGTTATTGGTGACGACCGTTAACACCAAGAGTCTCGGAGGTTCAGTTTCTAACTTTAGAAAACTTTCTTACAATTAGTTATCTGCTCTTGCTGGTCTTTAAATGGGTGTTGCTTAATACAACAGGTACTCTGGCACTGACTACAATGTCCTCCTCACGTGTCTTTATGGACTGCGACGTCCAACCTACGGTCGACTACATTAGCTGGTAAATCTATATATATTTTCATTTTTATATTTAATCTTTAGCTGCCTCATCCCGTATCAATGAATGAATGGATCAAAATGTTACTACTCTGTCTCAGGTTGGGCTCTAACCCACAGAGTGCTGAGTTGGTTAATGCAGAAGTGGTTACTAAAAGGGAGACACTGACCATAGGAGAAATATACTCCTACATCAGGGATGGATCTAATAAGGTACGAATTGGTCCAATTATTTCTTAGTCATTTATTAAAAACTTTGAGTCTTATAGAGCTTTCCTGTCTAGGAGGCTTTTTTTGAGTGCACGGCTACGATTGATGATGTGGTCCATGGTTCAACCTGGTATTACATATCATGCAGTGGTTGCCATACTAAGGCTACGAAAGGCCCAACTTCTTTGATGTGTTCAAAATGTGGGAAAGTCAACATATCAGGAGTACCACAGTATTTATTCTAACTCACTTCTCAATTCTCAATAACAATTTGAATGGTATTAGCTTATTAATTTTTCATGGCAGGTACCGTGCACAGCTATCTGTCTATGACAACAGTGAGCAAGCTGTTTTTGTTCTTCTTGGTGATGCTGGTTTTGAGTTAACCGGGAAGCATGCAGCCGAGTTAGTCAGCAGCTATGTTGAGGTAAGTTTCATCACTCGGAACTCTTAGTGTTGGTACTCTCAATATTGGTCTTCACGTAAGAATTGAATATTGATAATCTTGAATGTCAGGCTAATGGAGACCAAGGAGTTACTCAAGAGGTGCCTTTCCCAGAAGCTTTAATTAGCACTATCGGTCAGAAACATAACTTTTGTGTAAAAGTTACAAAGCACAACTTAGATGGCAAGTCTCGATCTTTGACTGTGACCAAGATTCTCCCTCTGGAATCTCCACCAGTCACAGAAGCTTCGAGAGGAAACTACAACCCGATAACCTCAGAGGTCGGATTTGAGACTGGAACGAAGGTGTGTGAAGCTTCCAAAATCAGAGTGGATTCGGCAGAGGGAAGTAAGAGCAATGGTGACCTTGATGAGATGGGCAAAGCAAAACGCCTCAAGCGTGGGGGGTAGATCTTACGTGTGTCGTATCATGTCTTGCATGGGATTACGTCTAAAGTTTTTTTTTTTTTTGTTCACTCTGTTATTGACTTATGCTTTCTTTCAGTCTTGCTAAAGTTTTTTATATACTCTGAATGCTTATGTTTTGATAATCATTATTCTACTTCTTAAGGCTATTAACTCTGTTTCTTTAGGTGTTTTGAAATATAGCTTTGTGACAAACATGTCAATCAATACCGAATTTGAAAATCATTTTTTAACGAACTATGGATGTTTTTTGAAAAATGTCTGTAATTAAAGCAACATAATTACTCTACTTTCCATAAAATTGTTGAAGGCATAAATTTAGTACCGTTTATGGAAAAAGAATCAATCAAGTAATTGATATTACTTTCCCATAACGTAGAGAATATTTGCATATCTTATGCTTTAGCTGCAATACATAAACCATATCAAACACGAGTTTTTTAATCAAGAATATATCTTCTCATTTTTTAATCAACCAAGAATTTACCTAAATCATATCAAACACGAATTATTTATCCCGTAACTCTCAGGAAAATACGAAAACAGAAGTACAAATCATCCCCTTAGGCTGCTGCCCGGTCAACCAAGCTTTCTTTTTCCGTTTTGAAGCATCCCCTTAAGCTGCTGCACGGAAAACCAAGCTTCCTATTTCCCATCTTTAATCAACGCTAGACTCCAACCTACCGTGGAAGGGTAAGAATTTTTAATTCAACCAAGAATATACAAATCTTAGTCCATCAATCTAACTGGTAATCAGTTTCATTATAAGGATAGAAATATATAAGGAATGGAGCAGCCACCTCTTCCACCCCCTTCGCAAACTGCAGGTAAACAAATCTTTGCCTCTTTTCTTAAGTAAAAACTTACGTATTATCCCATAGAAATTATTAAAAACCCGATCAAATGATGTCTATATTATATTGATTGTTACATATATTCCGAGTGGTGATTGTTAAACAATTTTACTATCTATGAGTATCTGTTTTTAAGTTATACTTTATATTGTATCGATATATTTAGTTATACAGTTGGCTATCCACATAAGAAAAGCACTATCAATATTTAGCTATCATCAGAAAGTATTAACTTAGGGATAATATTAAAAGGTTGAAATTTGGTGGGATGGGGTGTAGTGATCGCCTTATAGGCATGTGTGTCGCTAGATATATTAATTGTATTTCTTAGGCCATAAACCAAGATATACATACAAATTGACACAAAAGGTTAATCAAATGTTAAACGTAACTTAAAAATAAAAGTTTATATAATATATATATTTCGGTACATAGAATAATACTTCCCAAGTATTATTAAATTATCTTCCCAAGTATTATTAAATTATAAAGATTTATTGAAACACAAAAATATAGATAAACTTAGTGTATTATTGTAGTTAATTTTTTTCATTTCCTAACAGATTATTTTGGCAAACCCAAAATTACAATCGTTATTAAATCCAAAGAGATTTTTTCCATAATTTTATGTTCTCAAAATTATTATAAGAGGATGGAAAGATCCAAAGAGAGAAAATACAACTATACAATTTTTTGATTCCAGTCTCTACTTTTTTTTAAAAAATCTTCTTCCTCCTATATTAAGCAGTTGCAAAAGCATTATATAACTTATTTGGTTACGATCTTCTACAAAAAAACGTTTTTTTAAATTCACAAATCGAATTCACTCACACCTTCACGTCGCACCATTTTAAATCCAATATCTCACATAACAATAACTTAGATACATTGTCTAAAAAACTTCCGCTAACATAGAAATTTCAACGAAACTGAAACACTTTTAATAAAAAACTCATAAATTAACGTTCAGTAATAAATGCTCATTCACACCAAAAAAATCATATATTTAAACTCACTATATTTACCACATTTGACAAAGACTTCACCCCACACAAATACCTCAACAATGAGTGACATACCACTTATATCTCATCGAATCTCACATCAAAGAAGATCTACAGGTGGAAACCCGAAGCAAACCCTCCAAGTTTATTTGAATAAAAATTATTATATTTGAAATCACATGTTATTACACACTTAATATTTTTTAACATAAAATTCAATATTCTAATTTAAATTTTTAAATAAGAGATAAATTAATTTATTTTTGAACTGGAGACCAAATCCGTACAATAATGTTTCTATATTTTCTGTATTTATAATATATCATTAACCATGTTTTGACTATTTCAAAAAAAGGCGCTGTCTAGATGTGATTGAGCAAGAAAAAGGAATAATGAAAGATGAAATTTCAAATATATGGAAAAATATAATTATATTTTTTAATTCCATAATAATTTTGTAAAGAAATAGTTAGTGTACAAATAAAACTAAATCAAATATGCTCAACACAAACACACATGAAAATAAGACATCATATTTGGATATATTTAAATAAATACTTTCAAATATATTATATTCTTGATAATTTGAAAATTAATTCAACTGAAACTAAATTATTAAAAAATAATATACAAATAAAACTAAATCAATGTTTTGTAACATCAAAATAATAATTGGATAAAAAATATATTATGTTAATAAATAGATCAAAGATTTTAAAGATTTCTAATTTATGTAATATTACAAAACTCCAAATTTGCTTATTACAATTAATATTCTACCATTAGATAGATTAAATTAATGTTCTATAACGTTATTCAACTGTCAGTTCTCAACTATTACACGTTAAAAAAATAGATTTTATAATTAGGAAAAATTAAGACCCACCTATATTTTATTTTAGTACGGAATTTTTTAAAAAATACTTGCTATTATGATTCCTATTATAGCTGGAAATATTAACTTCCCAAATCAATTTATTTTAAATACTACAAATACAACAGTTATTGTAAACCAAAAATAAAAATTAAAATATATTAACATCACCATCACTATTAAGCCCATTTCCAAAATCGATTTATTTTGGGAACCATATTACCATTTCCTAGCTATTTTTTCTACCCATTACTATTGTTATTAGTTTATTTAGATCATAGTTACATTGAAAGTAGAACATAAGAATATAGAAGTACATATATTAATACGTATAAATAAAAACGTGTATCACATAAAGATATCAAATTAGATTAATACTTTTCACGAAACAGTGTATTATGTTTTCATTATGAAATAGGATTAATACTATATTTAAAGGGATACTAATATTTTCAAATTTTAATCATAACTATAATATATTACTTAATATAACCAAGGAAATAACATAATCAAAACTACAGGAGGATCCACGCAAAAGCGGAAGCGAGGCCGACCACGTGAATCACTTAATAAACCAAAAGGTATATATTTACTACCCAAAATATCTAATCCTAAGACAAATTGTCTTATCCCAATGATTAAAATGTGTACATTTTCAGTTCATCTGGTAAATGACCGACCATCATTCAAACCAACATATTACGACTGTAAGTATATATGGATCATATTATTATATCTTAAACCAAACTTATTCATCAAACAAACTAACTTCCCAGACTTAATTTAACAGGTGGTTGTGATAACTGCGACTCTTACAGTAAGAAATAATCCTAAAATGTGTATCTATTATGCTATATTCTTTTAACC
The DNA here is from genome assembly GCF_000695525.1 of Brassica oleracea var. oleracea. Taxonomy (NCBI): domain Eukaryota; kingdom Viridiplantae; phylum Streptophyta; class Magnoliopsida; order Brassicales; family Brassicaceae; genus Brassica; species Brassica oleracea. The sequence continues at coordinate 6,850 of NW_013617939.1, forward strand.
TAACCACTATTAATCTTAATAGTCAAGCAGAAAAATGCACGTAATATGAGAAAGGCCATTTTGCTATCCAAACGAACGTCGGCATCGTCACGAGGTACGCATAATGGCTGATAAAATCTATTACGATTTATTAAATTTCTAATTCAAATTTACGTTGTTTCTACATAGATACAAACGCTCCACCAAATCCACAAGGAACGCGTCGCACTCAACCAAAAAAGAAAGGTGCATACTACTTAAGCCCCTATAGTTTCCCAGAAATATATATATATATATATATATTTAATTTCTAAAATATATTTTTCAGCGTAATGGTGTTTCTAAAAATCAACTAAAATCAAATTTCGAAACTAATTCATTTTAACAAATAATTTTTTTCCAAAAAACAAAAAATACCGAAAAAAAAAAAAACTTTTTTACCAAAATATAAAAAATAATAATTCCTAACCCTCTGTTAAACTCTTAAGATTTCAATAAACTATGATTTAACAATTCGTAATAAACATTTTCCAGAAAAAGGTTCAACATCCCGACTAGATGAAAACCGAATCGTACCATGCTCAAAATGTGGTGCATTAATGTGGACTTCTGAAAGCCCTGCTACAGACCCACGAACAGGTGAACCAACTTTCACCCTTTGCTGTAACCATGGCCAAATCAAGCTTCCACCGATCAACCAGCCGCCAGCCCTATTAGAAAAACTTCTTCAAACCAGATGGTTTCGAGATACTATCCGAGTCTATAATTCTGTCCTTGCTTTTACATCCGTTGGAATGAAAATGGATTATAGTGTCGTCCACGCACCTGGTCCTTATACTATACGGATCCAAGGTCAAACCCACCACAGAATTGGCTCGCTCATACCGCGACAAGGCTGTCTCCCAGAATATCTCCAGCTTTACATATTTGACACGGCCAACGAACTCAAAAACCGCCTAAACGCGATGGGGCAAACCTCAGCAGAAGGTAACCTCGATGAGCCAACGTTAGCCCTCCTCATCGAGATGATTGACGAGAACAATTGTCTAGCAAAGATCTTTCGTCGTGCACGAGACCACTACGAAAGCGTCGGGTCAGAGTTTACTATTAGGTTAGTCCAAGATAAAGGGAAGGGGAAAGAATATGATCTCCCAACTACAAGCGAGGTGGCAGGTCTTATCGTGGGGGATATAACATCAACAATTGGAGAACGAGATATAGTGGTTCAGTTTCAATCTGACACTTTGCAGCAGATACGTGACGATCACCCTCTATATATGAGCCTCCAATACCCTCTTTTGTTTCCGTATGGTGAATACGGGTTTCACCTAGAAATTCCCCTGCATCTTGAGACAGGCACTTCAAGAACAAGGCAATTCGTGACCATCCGTCAATACTACGCTTCTCTAATCCAAACACGTCCTAACCAAGGAATGACGTTGATTAAAGGCGGTCGTCTCCTCCATCAGTTTATTGTGGACGTTTATACAGCAATTGAGGAAGACCGACTGAGGTGGGCGAGAAATAACCAAGAAATCTTGCGGGCTGAGCTATACAGCAATGTTCTTGATGCTGTAAGTAAAGGTGACACTGACGCTAAAATTATTGGCCAGAGATTTATACTGCCGCCAAGTTTCACCGGAGGCCCCCGGTACTTAGTTGAGAAATACCACGATGCTATGGCTATTTGCAGAGAATTCGGCAATCCAGATTTGTTTATCACGATGACGGCCAATCCAAACTGGAGCGAGATTAAAGAACATCTTCAGAAATACGGTGGAGATTCTCCTAATGATAGACCGGACATTGAATGTCGGGTTTTTAAGATGAAGCTAGATCAACTGCTCAAGGATTTCAAAGCAGGAACTTTTTTCAAGCCATATAAGGCAGCTCTCCACCGAATAGAGTTTCAAAAAAGAGGTCTCCCTCATGCACATATATTATTGTGGTTAGGAAATTCTACCAGAACACCGAGTGCAGATGAAGTGGATGAAATAATTTCGGCCGAGCTCCCCAACAAAGAGGAAGACCCAGCTGCTTACGACTTAGTCACGAAACACATGATCCACGGTCCATGTGGACACTTCAATCCGAAGTCACCATGTATGGAAAACAATGTGTGCACGAAAAAGTATCCTCGGCCGAATAACGACAACACTTCGATTGACAAATCCGGGTATGTGTTATATCGTCGACGCCGAAACAAAGATACGTGTACAGTAAAGGCTGGAGCTGTACTAGACAACACTTTCGTCGTACCTCATAACATTAAGCTTCTGAAGAAGTACGAAGCTCATATTAATGTTGAATGGTGTAATCGGACAAGCGCGGTGAAATACTTATTCAAGTACATAACCAAGGGCGTTGACCGAGCAACCGCTGTTATTGAGAAAGGAAATACAGCAACTACATCCGACGCGACAGGATCCGGAGGATCAAAGGAGAAAGTCCTAATGCAACGCAATGAGATCCAAGACTACATCGAAGCCCGATATTTATCAGCTTGTGAGTCCATGTGGCGGACTTTCGCCTTCCACATACACAAAAGAAAGCCATCAGTTGAAAAGCTTATCATTCACTTGGAAGGCGAACATAATATTACGGTTAAATCAACAGACAACCTCGGTCGTGTAATCCACAAACCGGGTATCGAGAAGACGATGTTCACAGAGTGGATGGTTTTATGCAGAAGGTCAGCGTTTGCCCGGACACTGACATATGTGCAGATTCCTGAATATTTTGTCTGGAACAACAGTGCTAAAGTGTGGACTGAGCGTAAGAGAGGAAAAACCATTGGCCGAGTCGTAGCTGTCCATCCTTCAGCAGGCGATCGATACTACCTGAGGGTCCTCATTAATAAGATTAAGGGTCCTAGAAGTTACGACGAGCTAAAAACATACAACGGCGTGAAATACCCGGACTTTAAATCAGTTTGCCACGCACGAGGCCTTTTGGACAACGATGTTGAATGGCTCGAGAGTATGTCGGAGGGTGCTCGAACGGCCAGCCCATACCAGCTTCGTGATTTGTTCGTCACATTCCTAAACAACTGCTTCGTCGCAAGCCCTAAAGGACTATGGGAACACTCATGGAAATCAATGAGCGACGACATACTTCACAAGAGGCAAAGGATCTTAGGCCACGCGAATCTGGAACTGGACGATAATACCCTCGAGCAATACACATTGATAGAAGTTGAAAAGCTGATGCGCATGCAAGATCGCTCCTTAAACGATTTTAAGGATATGCCGAAGATCAATCCTGTTTTGCTCAAGGAATTGGGGAACAGTTTGTGGAACCAAGAAATGGATTACGATGTTGCGGAGGAAACACTAAGACATGACAAGCAATACAAATTGCTCAATGTTGAGCAACTTGCAATCTATGAATCAGTCTTACACTCAGTTGATAAGAAAGAAGGAAAACTTTTCTTTGTATATGGCGCAGGGGGCACAGGAAAAACATTCCTATACCAGACTATTATATCCAGACTTCGGTCAAGAAAACAAATTGTTCTACCAGTTGCTTCTTCGGGAATAGCCGCATTGCTACTACCAAACGGGAGAACAGCTCACTCTCGCTTCAATATTCCATTGAAGCTCGAGGAAGATAAGCTTTGCAACGTCAAACCAGGTACAATGCTTGCTGAGTTAATTGAGGAAACAGACCTCATAATATGGGATGAGGCACCGATGACACACAAACATGCTTTCGAAGCATTAGACAAGTCGTTGAAGGATATTATGTCTATCAAAAATCCACCCGCAAAGAATCAGCCTTTTGGTGGCAAAACAGTTATGTTAGGTGGTGATTTCAGACAGATCCTACCAGTCATTCCGCAAGGTAGAAGAGCTGATACTGTACTAGCTTCGATAAGCCATTCATATCTATGGAATAGCTGCCACAAGTTCTCTTTAAAAACAAATATGCGAGTCAATCAGGATGAGAAAGAGTTTTCTGAATGGCTTCTCAGAGTCGGGGAAGGTCGTCTAGGAGAAGAACAAGAATATGAGGAGGATGGGTACCATGACCAACTCATACATATCGATGACTCATTGATTTGTCGGAGTTTTGTTGACCCATTGAAAGAAGTTGTTGATGCTGCATATGGACAAATCAGCAGCCATATGAATTCCAAGACTTCCTACACCGATAAAGCTATCCTCACACCCCGTAACGAAACCGTTGATGAAATCAATGCTTATACCATCTCACGGACCTACAGGGTATCAAGAGATTACTACAGCTCAGACAGCTTTGAATTATCAGATACTACATCAGATCTAAATGATACACTATACTCCATTGAGTATCTTAACTCATTGGAATTCTCGGGTTTGCCTTCGCACAAACTTACTCTGAAAGTTGGTGCCCCAGTTATGCTTCTCAGAAACATAAATCAGAAAAAAGGATTATGCAACGGTACTCGGATGATCCTAACCCACGTTGGTGAACGCGTTCTGAAGGCAGAGATCATCACTGGATCCCACATTGGAGAAGAGGTCTTGATCCCAAGAATTGTGCTTTTGTATGATGAAACGAAATTACCGTTCACATTACGTCGGCGGCAATTTCCTATCAGATTGTGCTACGCAATGACAATCAACAAAAGCCAAGGCCAAAGTTTAAAAGAGGTCATCTTATACCTGCCTAAGCCAGTCTTTTCTCATGGTCAACTTTACGTGGCCCTCTCCCGTGTCACAAGCAAAGCAGGATTAACGATCATCAAAACTGAAGATCCACACCAGCTGAAAGTGAAGAACATAGTCTACAAAGAAATATTCAAAGGCCTTCATCCCGAGACAGGTAATTTAAATAATTATTTTTTACTCTCATCTTTTTCAGAAATCTGATAACATATTATATTCACAGATTAACAACCTCGAAAATATCGACCAAGCGATGATACAAGCCAATAAAGAAGAGACTTACACATAGGTTTACCCCACCTACGCCAGGTACAAAACTTTTAATATAAAGAGCAATACCACTATATTCAACTAAACGTATGCTGACTAACTATTCTTATCCAATTTCAGGTCCTTTCTTTCTCATGACCCTCAAAAAATTCTGATCTGCGAAAGACTTAATCTGCTTCCTCCATTATCTACTTTACTTACAACTTTTTTGGCTTTTAAACATTTGCGTAAACTCGATATACACAACTTTTCACACATATTATAACACACAATCCTTCCATCTCAAACAAAAATATTGATTACCAACAAACTTTTTGTGTTCAAACAAACAATACCTACATCTAATATGATATTTTGGATCAAAATTTTATTAGAAAATAACCCGGGCGTAGCCCGGGAACTGACCTAGTTCTAATTTAATAATTTATCTATAATATATATGAGTGAAATGAAATA